>NW_014579775.1:19131-21011 GCF_000485595.1 Priapulus caudatus
TCCCTCTCTCACCTCTCTTTCTCCCTCCCTCTCTCACCTCTCTTTCTCCCTCCCTCTCTCACCTCTCTCTCTCTCTCTCCTCTCTCCTTCTCTCTCCCTGTCGTGGGCTGCGCCTACGGCAGCGGCTCTTCAAACGACGATGTGTAGGAGGCAGTGAACGCGTTCCCCTTGTCGCTCTCTCTGTATTCGCGTGTGACACTTGTGACAGCGCTCGACCCCGTCCCAGCTCGTGCGTGCTTAGCTCCGTAGACACGGACTTGCTGCGGCCCGCACTCTGTCGTGCCTGCAGTGCAATGCTGCCGCTTCCATATGGTGACCGCCAGGGGAAAAAAATACAATTTATTTTTCGGGGGCTACTTTTCAAGCTCGCGTGCATGAAAATAGCACTCTAAAATTTGGTTTGCAGTCATTTGAACTCTATGCAAATTTACGGGGGCTCTTTTCGGCATTTCCGGGCTAAATCGCCCCGAGCCCCCGTGTATTTTTTTCACTGGTGACCGCGCGCTGCAATAATATTTTCGAATCGGCGCTGAGTGCATATTTATTCTTGATGCTGCTGCTGATGATGATGGTGGTGATGCTGGTGGTGGCGGTGGTGGTGGTGGCAGTGGTGATGCTGGTGGTGATGCTGCTGCTACTGCTGCTGCTTCTGCTGCTGCTGCTGCTGCTGCTACTGCTGCTGCTACTGCTGCTGTCTGCTGCTGCTACTGCTGGCTGCTAGTACTGCTGCTGCTACTGCTGCTGCTGCTACTGGGAACTCACATGGACGACTGTGAGAAAGCGGCAGCAACTGTCTCGTTGTCCTGTCTCTGCGTGCGCGCGCTCGCTACCGCAGCGACCCCTTTGGGCGTAATTTCGCAGGCGACGTTAACACGCGGAGTCGTGTAAACGAGAATTTCATAACCTCGAGATGGGGAAAACATGCCCTGCGGTGAAGAATGTGCGATTTCCTGCGAGAAAGACGATTTCTCGAAGCAATCTCGTGATGGGTGGAGTGTTTCGTCTTGCCGCGTGGGGGAGGGGGCACTGAGGGTGGTGGCAGGAGTAGAGAGTTGAGGTGACGTATACGCCAGCTGTAAGCTGATTATGTTGAGAATAGAGAGAGGCACGGGCATCGTGCCGTATTGAGATGTGTTTGTGCGTGCGTTCGTGCGTGCCTGTGTGTGTGCGCGCGTGCGTGTGCGTGCGTGCGTACGTGCGTGTGTGCGTGCGTGTGTGCGTGTATGTGTGTATATATTCTCTCGTCTGCATCTGTGCGTGCGTTTGTGTGTGCGTATACGTGCATGTGTATGATGTGTGCGAGTTTGTGCGTGTATCCGTGTATGTATTCTCTCCTTTGCATCTGTGCGTGCGTGCATCTGCGTGAGTTTGTGCAGGTGTGTGTGTGTGTCTTGTGTCGCGTCAGAACACTGCCACTCAACAATATGTGCGCCTGCCTGCTTCCACCACCACAGCAGCAGCCGCAGCGGCGGCAATGCCCTGCAGTCAGCATTTCACCGTGTGCGCACACGCAGTTTTTCGGGGAAGGCTTTGTAAGTGCGAGCGTTTAGCAAACATTTCGGCACGGCCGAGTAGCGACGATGCGCAGCCGTGCGCGCACGGCGACAATGCCGCACGGCCGGCCACGTATACGCCCGTTACATGTTGCCGTGCCTGCCTGCCTGCGTGACATTCCTGCAGAGCGGGTTACGGTGCCCCACCCCCAGTCTCCACCGCACCCCACACCTCTCCCTCTCCACCCCATGCCTCCCTCTTTATCCCCTCCTTTCCTCTCCACCCCACCTCTCCCTCTCCACCCCATGCCTCCCTCTTTATCCCCTCCTTTCCTCTCCACCCCACCTCTCCCTCTCCACCCCACGCCTCCCTCACCACCCACCTCT
>NW_014579775.1:21765-25223 GCF_000485595.1 Priapulus caudatus
CCTCTCTTCTCTCGCTCTCTCTCTCTCTCAGTGCCTGTATTTATAGTAGCAGATGGGGGATTAATTACTCAGGGGCAAAGACTGCGGAGAAAAAACCAGCCGTGTCAGTGTAAACAAACTTGAACAACTTACAGCGAAGCTGCATTAGCGGCAATCCATATTTGATATTGGCTCTCTTTGTGTGCCTGCTGAGTGTTTCATCTGCCACTCCCCCTGTCTGTTTGTCCCTCTCTCGCTCGGCCCCCTCTCTCTCTCGCTCTCTCTCTCTCTTTCTTCCTCGCGCCTCTAGTTCTATCTAAAGCTATGGTTATAAACCTACCACTTAGCATTGATCACTTCTAGTGCACTGCCCCTTTCCTGGTTAATTCACTAACCATGTTTACACGCAGATTCTCTCTGCCTCTCTCTCTCCTTCGCTTTCTCCCTTCCCTCTCCTCCTCTCCTCTCTTTCTCCTCCCTCTCCCCTCTCCGACTCATGCTTAGCGCACTGTCCCCTGCATCCCTAACACTGCTACGAAGTGAACTATTACAGAGTGACTCTCTGCTGGAGGTTCCTATAGAGATCGCTGCGTAGCTAGGGACGTGATTGCGCGCGTGCGCGCGTGTGTGTGTGTGTGTGTGTGTGTGTGCGTGCGTGCGTGCGTGCGTGCGTGCGTGCGTGCGTGCGTGTGGTGAGGAGGAGGAGGAGGAGGAGGAGGAAGAGGAGGAGTGGGGAGAGTGGAGGCGGAGGAGGAGTAGGGAAGGGAAAAGGAGGGAGGAGTAGGAGGAGGAGTAGGGAGGGGAAGGAGGAGGAGGAGGAGAGGGGGGGGGAGAGCACGAAAGGAAGCTTAGGTACGGCAAGCAACCTGCTGCAGTAGAGGATAGAGGTAAGACGGCAGCCGTGGCGAGAGAGCTGCTGACGGGTTGCGCGTCGCTCGGAAAATAAGATTGATAATATTCATGAGACTGGTGTTTGACAAAGATTTGGCATGTGCGTGCGTGTGTGCGTGTGATACTACGAGAGAGAGAGAGGAAGAGAGCGGCTGCGAGGTGAGAGAGAGATAGAGAGAGAGACGAGGAGAACGAGAAGAGAGAGAGATGACGGAGTGAGAGAGGGAGAGGAGAGAGAGCGCGCGCGCGAGCAGAGAGAGAGAGAGGGTGAGAGAGACTGAGAAAGAGAGAGAGAGAGACGAGAGAGACCGAGAGAGACGAGAGAGAGTGAGAGAGGAGCGCGCGCGCGCGCGAGAGCAGAGAGAGAGAGAGAGAGAGAGAGCAGGAGAGAGATGGAGAGAGAGAGAGCGAGAGAGAGAATTAAGCATTGTTAGTTATTTAAGTAGGGTTAGTGATTAAACATCGATAATGAACGGAGAAATCATTGTGAATTTTTAAAAGCCATGGTTATAGTGCTTGCAAAGGCAGTGCAATATACATTAAATGTGCAGTGAGTTAAAACGATGAAATATCGCAACGAAATTATTGAGTATATACGTACTCGAAGCAATAAATCACAGAAGTGAAAAATTCGGAAACGCTATCAGAGTGCCACGAGTGTGCAGCAAACAATGAATTTTTAAAAAGCAATTTTCTCGAAAGGGTATTGTGATTTATGGCGCTGCGTATTTTCAAACGTGGTGCACGCCCTTCCCTCAGCGCTGAAAAATCTGAAAGCACAAACACTACGCTATATAGCACAAATTAATTATGGATTTATTTCTTCGATAGATATCTCGATCTATTTCATAGAACCTGTAGCTATATATCAACGTATCCGCTTTCAACGCTGTATAACGCAGGTTTGCTCGTATGCCAATTCCATTATATTAATATACTAATTAAATATACGTTTGTTTTTGGGTTTCAGTCGTGCTAATGGACACCACGGACAGCTCGAGTCTGGGATGGACGAGGTTTAATCCCCACGCCACCTCAGAGGACACGACACAGGGGGTGAGTAGACTGTACATCAATACATCTTCTTCCCATAACAAACCACCGATCCACCCCCTCGCGTGCATGGATGGCGTGCTCCGCGTTGGATTAATAATTCAGTGGTTGCTGTAAATTGTTTGAAGTAATTAACCCCGTCGCGTTATTTAAAGCTGTATTTTAAATCGCTGGCGTGCAACTGCTGCTGCCCCCCCCCTAATGTGCGCATGCGCAGACGCTCGTCCCTCTACGTAGTTGCAAAACAGCTGATGAATCCGACAGAGGAGAAGTTCCGGCCGCGCCCACGCCAAATTATACTAGCAAAAATCTCTTGCGAACAGTCGCCGCGCTCGTTACAATAAATAGAGCGTGGTGCTCTGCTAATTTGTTTTCTTACGCCACGCATGCGGCTTGCATATCGCCCCCACGTTTTATGATCACTACAGGGGGGTCGCGGTTCCCCCCCCCCTGCGGCTGCTGCTAGTGCTGCTGCTGCTGCTGCAGCTGGTGGTGGTGCTGCTGCTACTGCTGCTACTGCTACTGCTGCTGGTGGTGGTGCTGCTGTTACTGCTGCTACTGCTGCCGCTGCTGCTGCTGCTGCTGCTGTTACTGCTGCTGCCGCTGCTGCTACTGCTACTGCTGCTGTCTGCTGCCGCTGCTGCTGCTGCTGCTGCTGTTACTGCTGCTGCCGCTGCTGCTACTGCTACTGCTGCTGGTGGTGGTGCTGCTGTTACTGCTGCTGCTGCTGCTGCTACTGCTACTGCTGCTGCTACTGCTGCTGCTGCTGCTGCTGCTACTGCTACTGCTGCTGCTGCTGCTACTGCTGCTGCTACTGCTGCTACTGCTGCTGCTGCTACTACTGCTGTGGGGTTTTGTTTTAGTTGGCGGGCTCATGATTCCCTGCTTTGTGTCGTCTGCTGTCAGAAAAACGGGCGTGTTTTGCTTTCGACTAGCGGCAGTCATTAGCTGGTGTTCGCTGGCATGGTAACGCAAGCCGCCGTGGTCGCGAGGGGATATCGGTGACTGCGAGACTTACCGAGTGAATTGATACACTGCGTTCGGCTGCCAGCGTTCGCTTATGCCCCTCTAAACGAAAACGCGCAGTTAACTGCGCAGTGCAAATAAACAACGGCTGCTAACTAGCCGATCGGTGTGTTTTACACGCCGTGGCGTCTTCATCCTCAGCATCCTCTCGCTCTCAGCTTCCCGCCGGCACTCTAACGCCGCCAGCATCCTCCGCTCTCAGCATCCTCATCCTCTCAGCATCCCTCCGGCACTCTCGCGTCAGCATCCTTGAGATGCGAGGGATTCGTTCTCTGCTCGTAATAATAAACAGACGCCAGGCTTTCGTTATGCGTCCCCCGGCCCCCCGCACGCAGGCAGCGCGAGAAAGAGAGACCTGCATAACTGATACTTTGATCAAATCTCTCTCGCTCTCCACCCCCACCACTCCCCCTCTCTACATCTCTTTCGCGCGCTCTCTCTCTCTATATATATATATATATATATTTCTTTCTCTCTCTCTCTCTCTCTCTCTCTCTCTCTCTCTCTCT
>NW_014579775.1:25807-26170 GCF_000485595.1 Priapulus caudatus
ATCCCCTCCTCCCTCTCGCCGACTAAAACCCCTGTAGGGTGGGAGGGTTGTAGTGGGGGTGGGGGGTGTGAGGGTGGCGTCCGTTTCCCCTCGCCTCACACACTTAAGGCTTACTCATGTGTTGCTAATGCACTACTTCTCGCACTGAGAGAGAAAAATCTGTGGATGAAGGGGATAGGGATATCATCAAGAGCGTACATATATCCTTCTTTATACGCTCTTGATATCATATCGCACTGCGCGTCCTGCTACTGCGGATACTGAATGCTGTTACTGGCGGTAATATACCCAAATTATTACGGTAAAATGAGGAGACTGCAGTGCGATTATACTGACTATCAGGAGTGTCATAATATAGTCTAT
>NW_014579776.1:4061-5443 GCF_000485595.1 Priapulus caudatus
TGCAAGATAAGATGTTCGTTGCCTTGCTTGATCGATCCCCCTCTGTCTCTTTCGCGCTTTCTCGCTCTCTCTCGCTCTGTGTGTGTGTGTGTGTGTGTGTGTACGTGTGCGTGCGTGTTCATGCGTGCGTGTGCATGTACATGCGTGTGCGTGCTCTACCTTGGAGCGGTACCAGTTCTCGGTGTCCGGCTGGCCAGCGTCGTTCATGCGCTCGTATTCGGCGCGGATGTCTCTGATAGCTAGGGTAAGCTCGTTCTTAAACAGGCGCTTCATGTCCTCGTCTTCCTCGCCACGAGTCAGCTGGTCCAGTAGCTCCTTAACGGTCTGTAAGATAGAGATATGTACGTGAGAGAGGGGAGAGGGGGAGAAGGGGAGGAAGAAGGGTGTGTGAGAGAGAGGGAGAGCTGGTCCAGTAGCTCCTTAACGGTCTGTAAGATAGAGATATGTACGTGAGAGAGGGGGAGAGGGGAGAAGGGGAGGAAGAAGGGTGTGTGAGAGAGGGAGAGCTGGTCCAGTAGCTCCTTAATGGTCTGTAAGATAGAGAGATGTACGTGAGAGAGGGGGAGAGGGGGAGAAGGGGAGGAAGAAGGGTGTGAGAGAGAGGGAGAGCTGGTCCAGTAGCTCCTTAATGGTCTGTAAGATAGAGATACGTACGTAAGGAGAGAGAGAGAAGAAGTAAACGGAAACTCACAGTCTGCTGAAGCTGATTCTGGAAGTCGAGTTCTTCCTGTAGACTCTGCAGGTTGTTCTCCTTCTCTACCCTGAGCAGCATCTCCTCCTCGTTGCTCTACAAGCAGAGGAAGACAGCAGGTGAACCTAGGGTAGCAGGGTGGCGGTCTACTAGTACAAAAACACACGTGCAAACACACGAAAGAGAGAGACTGAGATAGAAAGAAAAAGCGACAGAGGCAGAGATACAGAGAGAAAGAGAGAGAAAGAGAGAGAGACAGGCAGAAAGAAATAGAGAGAGACAGAGAGAAATAAATGGGGGGGGGAGAGAGAAAGAAAGAAAGAGAGAGCGAGAGAGAAAAAATCAGAAAAACAGAGAGACAAACACTCAGACAGAAACAGAGAGGAAGAACGAATAAAAGAAAGAGAGAAAGAAAGAAAGACAGAAATCAAGACACCGAGAGAATGAGAGACAGAGAGTTACATAGATAGATACCGATCGCAGGCTAGGTAGAGAGACAGATAGACAGAGAGACAGAAAGAGAGAGGGCGAACAAGAAAGAAAGAAAAAAAGAAACAGAGTACGAGACAGTAAAAAAGAAGGAGAGATAGAAATAAAATGAGAGAGAGAGCTATACATGTACATACATATATATCAGAAGTAGATAATAGGGAATATAAATTATATAATTTTGACATATATTATATAATTT
>NW_014579776.1:10435-11275 GCF_000485595.1 Priapulus caudatus
CGTAACGGCAGCACATCCCTGCTCTACCCTGTAACGACAGTCCCTCCCTGCTCTACCCTGTAACGACAGTCCCTCCCTGCTCTACCCTGTAACGACAGTCCCTCCCGGCTCTACCCTGTAACGGCAGCACCTCCCTGCTCTACCCTGTAACGGCAGTCCCTCCCTGCTCTACCCTGTAACGGCAGCACCTCCCTGCTCTACCCTGTAACGACAGTCCCTCCCTGCTCTACCCTGTAACGACAGCACCTCCCTGCTCTACCCTGTAACGACAGTCCCTCCCTGCTCTACCCTGTAACGACAGTCCCTCCCTGCTCTACCCTGTAACGACAGTCCCTCCCTGCTCTACCCTGTAATGACAGTCCCTCCCTGCTCCCGCCAGCCTACCTTGATGTTGGCCGACAGGCCCTCCAGCTTCGTCCTGAAGTCCGTGACGTCATCTCTCAGCTTGATATTCTGCTTTTCGAGGAAGCGGACTCTCTCGATGTACGTCGCAAAGCGTTCGTTCAGATCCTACATGACACGTAGAGAGAGAGAGAGACAGAGAGCATGAGATAGAGAGAAGGGGAAAGTGTGAGAGAGGGTGAGAGAGAGTATGAGAGAGAGAGAGAAGGGGGAGAGTGAGAGAGAAGAGGAGGGTGAGAGAGAGTGAGTGAGAGAAAGAGGGGGGAAGTGAGAGAGAAGAGGAGGGTGAGAGAGAGTGAGAGAGAGAGAGAGATAAGAGGAGGGTGAGAGAGAGAGAGAGAGAGAGAGAGAGATAGAGAGAGGGAGGGGGTGAGAGAGAGCGAGAGAGAGAGAGAGGGGGTGAGAGAGAGTGAGAGAGAGAGAGAGATAAGAGGAGGG
>NW_014579776.1:11980-12734 GCF_000485595.1 Priapulus caudatus
GAGAGAGGGAGAGGGAGAGGGGAAGAGGGGGAGATTGGGAGAGAGATGGAGAAAGGGAGAGAGGAAGAGGGAGAGAGAGGGCCAGAGGGAGAGAGAGTCAGAGGGCGAGAGAGAGACAGCGAGCGGGAGAGTGGGCTAAAGGGAGAAAGGGAGAGAAGGAGGAGGAAAGAGGAAGAGAGCGAGAGCGAAAGTGAGAGAGGGGGAGAGAGGGAGAGGGGGAGATTGGGAGAGAGATGGAGAGAGGGAGAGAGGGAGAGGGGGAGATTGGGAGAGAGGTGAAGAGAGGGAGAGAGGGAGAGAGAGATATGGAGAGAGGGGGGGAGGAGAGAGAGTGAGAGGGAGAGAGGGCAGAGGTAGAGGGGAGAGAGAGGNAGAGAGAGAGAGAGAGAGAGAGAGAGAGAGAGAGAGAGAGAGAGAGAGGAGGAGAGAGAGAGAGAGAGAGAGAGAGAGAGAGAGGGGGGGGTGGAGAAAGTGTGTGTGAGAGAGAGAGAGAAGAAGATGGAAGCGGACTCACTCGATATACATAGCAAAGCGTTCGTTCAGATCCTAGATACAACGTAGATAGAAAGCATGGATAGAGGAGAGAGAGAGAGTGAGTGAGAGAGAGGATGATGAGGAGGAGGAGGAGGAGAGAGAGATGGAAACAGCGGACTCTCTCGATGTAGGTCGCAAAGCGTTCGTTCAGATCCTACACGATAACATAGAGATAGAGATTATGAGATAGAGATGGGAGAGAGAAAGGGGTGGAGATTGA
>NW_014579776.1:17256-40281 GCF_000485595.1 Priapulus caudatus
ACACACACACACACACACACACACACACACACACACACACCACGGCAACCCTGTAATCCAACGTTGGCGTCGGCGTCGCTTCGCTCTTCTTCGTCTGCTAGTTTTTTCACCACGCGCAGGTGGTCATGCAAGACAACAATGCGGTGACTCACCAACCCGCCCTCTACCTGCCTGACGCGGGTAACTCCCTCATTCGCTCTCTCCCTCTCTTTATATATATATATATTTATTTATTTATTTATATATAAATATATATATATATATATGTGTGTGTTGTGTGTGTGGGGGGGGGTGGTGTGTGTGTGTGTGTGTGTGTGTGTGTTGTGTGTGTGTTGTGTGTATCGTATCGTTTCGCGCGGCGCGGCACAGCGGCGCTTTCACTTCAAGATTTCCCACCTGTTTCTGTGCTTCTCTCTCTCTCTCTCTCTCGCCTCCGGTCGATACTTGGCGGTCGCCTCTCTCGTCTCTCATCCCTCTCTCCTAGACTGATCATCCGCGCCCTCGTCCTGGATCTCTCCTCTCATGCTCTTATCTCTCCTCATCTCTCTCTCGTCTTTCCTCTGCTCTCTCGTCTCTCAGTCTCTTCTCTCTCCTCTCTCTCTCTCTCCTGTCCTCTCTCTCTCAAGCGCGCTTTCGCGCTAGATCCCACATTCTCTTTTTGTCTTGCTCTTTCTTTCTCTCTCTCTCTCTCGTCCTATCTCCGTTCCTCTTTACCAATCTGCTTCTCTATCTATATCTCTCTCCCCCTGTCTCATTTCGTCTCCCTCTCAATTTTCTCGCGGTCTCTCTCTCTCTCTCTCTCTCCCTCTATATATACCTCGACTATACACACAACAACAACACTAACACACGCGGAAGAGAGAAACACACAGAGGAAGCTTACTCCGAGGTCCTGCTTCTCCTTCTGTCGGTGCGCGATGACGTCAGCGGGTGCCGTCACCACTTGACCTTCGCCCTGGGCCGAGCTGGCGAACATTCTGCTGCTGTAGGCGGTCGTACGTTGTAATACGGGGCTCTCCCTCAGGGAAGCCTCCCTGACTGTGCTCCGGCGCGGACTGATTCCAGACCGGAAGCTTGAGTAGCCGAGGTCATCGTCGCCTGCGGGAGAGAGGTCACACTTCCGGGTGAGAAGGAGAGGAGGAGAGGGGAGAGAGAGGGGGAAAGGGGAAAAAGGGGAAGAGGGGGAGAGAGGGAGAGGGAGAGAGAGGGCCAGAGGGCGAGAGGGAGAGAGGGAGAGAGGGAGGGGAGAGAGGGAGAGGATGTTGCGGATATATGACGCAGTGCAGCAACGATGGGTGTAAAGAGATGGAGACGAGGTGAAGTGAGGGGTGGAGATGGGCAGAGAAGATGGGATGTAGGATGAGGGATTTGAGGCAGAGTGTGTGTCAAGAGGGAGTATTTCTTCCGGAGATTGCGGATTGGAGGGAGGACAAGGATGAGGCGGCAAGAGGGTATGCTGATTTGAGAGGGCCAGAGGGATGATAGAGAGAGTCAGATGGGCGGTAAGGAGATAAGCAGCGAGCTCCAGTGAGGTTTCAACAAAGCAAGAGAGAGAGAGTGGGTGCTAGAAGGGAGGACGAGGAAGGGGAAAGAGGAGGGGAAAGAGAGGAGGAGATGCGAGAGGCGAAGTGGAGAGAGAGGGAAGAGAGGGGGAGGGGCGGGGAGGAGGAGGGAATTGGAGAGGAAGAGATAGGAGAGAAAGGAGGCGCGCGCGACGCGCGGCCTGGGAGATTGGGAGGAGACGAGTTGGAAGATATGGGAGTGAGCGTCGAGAGCAGTAGAATTTATGAGATGATGTAAGGGTATTTGTTGATTGTTTTTGCATGGTCGCTGTGGAGAGCGACGGTCTGTGGGGTGTGAACCGGGAGTGCCGCAGATCAGGGTTGGAGAGGGTGGGCAGGACGGTCGTCTTGGGCGAGTGAGGTGTGCATGTTGCCGAGAGAGAGGGCAGAGGTACGAGAGGGAGGTGACGATTATTAAAGGTGCCCGAAGGCGGTTGGGTGCGGGAGAGGAGGTAGGGGAGAGGGAGAGGGGAGATTGGGAAAGAGATGGAGAGAGAAAGAGAGAGAGAGAGGGAGAGGGTAGAGGGAGAGCGCGGTGCGTAGTGTGTGGGGGTGGGGGGGGGGACAAGTTAGTGATGTTTACTTTTAGTAATGTTTTTCTTACTGTAAGTTTCCTTTAAATTTTTAGTTTTAGTTAGCGATGTTTTTAGCCACTAACTATTGTTATTTATTTATTTGTTATTTTGATACATTGTTTATTTTGTATATTTCGCTGATAGTGAAGACAATACATGCAGTTGATAGACACTCAAGAAAAAAAACAAGCAACTATCTTAATAAACGTGCTAGCAAACAAATAAACAAATAGCAAGTAAACAAAAGTGATAAAGCTTCAAAATAAGCCAACGGCCGCTAGCAAGCAAAATAATCTGCAATTACACGAAAGCACCGAATGAGCGGGGGTCATAGACAAGTAAACAAGTCGACAAGTAAACAAAATCAGAAAATTCTTACCTGTCACGTGAGAGGTTCGAATCGTTGTCGTCTTCTTTACGGTTCGCTCGGCCATGTTACTGATGCAGCACCACTAGCTGTAGTCTCTCTATGTGTGTGTCTGTCTCTGTCTCTCTCTCTCTTCCGATCCTTCCTCCTGCCCCTCGTCGGTCTCTCGGCGTCTTTCTCCTCTCATCCGCCGTCCGCATCGGCTCATCCTCTCTGTCCGCCCCGCTCATCCTACACCATTCCAACGTTTATCGTCATTATCTCCTCCTCCTCTTTATCCCATCTGTCAGCCGCCGCGATCTCCCTGCTCCCCTCTCATCTCTATCTAGTCTAATCTGCGTCTCTCGTCACCTCTCCTCTCTCACCAGCTCTTTCTCTAGGGTCTTTCGCGGCGCCAGGCCCGGCTGCGCCAGTCCCGCCGGCGCGCCCGTCAACGGAATGGAGAGCGCCCCCAGGCAGCGCCGGGGTCCGGCGCACGGCAGCCGATGGAATAGCCGCCGGTAAGTTGTCACCGAGCACACAAGGGGGGACTATCAGAGGACCAGGACCGTCTCGGGCCCGCCATCCTCATGACAGTCAGACTCCCATCTACGGTATGATGGTAGGCTGGCGTAACGTCGCTCCGGCAGCGCACCCCTCGGCGAGCGATCTCGCTCTCACTCACCATCACGAGACTCCACTCGTCTCTCTCTTCGTTCGCCCTGCTGCGCCTCTATTCAATATGCTGCCTCCTCGTCCTTCTCTCGCGCCGTCTCTCTCTCTCCGTCGGCCGTAGTCTCTGCCACCGTCGTAAGCACCTCGAACAACTTTTCTATCTTCACGACGACACTACCACACACACATCACATACACGGCACTACACGCCACACAACACATACACGTCTTTTGCGCCCTCGTACGTGCAATCGCCGCATCTTTCTAATCATGCCTCGATTCACCGGGAGTATCGTCGTTCTCGCGTACCTCCCTCCACTCGCCACGCATCGCAGCGACCAACGCACGCACGCACGCAACGCGGGCGTGCGGATCCACTGGCCTACGCACGCTCGTTCGGTGCTTTGCGCTCGGTGGTCTCGTCTCTTCATCGGTATCAGACCCCTAACGCCACCACATATACCACCGCATGCGGCGGCACGTCCTCAGATACCTTCTCTCATCCCCGTTGAAACGGAAAGCAGACGCACGCAGTGGACACGACGTTGACACACCCCACCGCAACGCGACAAAGATTGCGATCTCCCGGTGAGACTGCGCGACGCCACCGGCACGGGCAGCGGCACACAACACACGCACACCGCACTGCACGGCACGGCACACACACAACATTATATAATATAGCGATAAGAAAATAAAGTGCATGAGGAGTATAGAAATGATATCTATAAGCCGGAACATATCTAACACAGATGCGACGAGGAGCCTGAGAACACGGATCGAGGAGATCTCTGGTCCAAGAACACATAGCAGCACGAGCATAAGCGACCAAAGTAAAGAACAGGCCTTATCCTTCGGCGAGGAGCATTGTAGCAGAGTGTCCAACAGATGCACTGCCCTACACTCACATGACGTGCGATCAAGCTAGAGACATCACAGCTCTACTGAAGCAGCCGATCGTCGAGGGCATGACGAGGCAACGCAGTCGGCAGTTATCGATGCTTGGTGCGTTAACCGGAAAACTACAGAGCCGAAGTAACGATTCATCGTCACTCGTGCGATTTACTGCGACGGACGCAATACATTATACGACGCCCACGGCACGAACGTTTGGACACGGAGTTGACGGAAAACATTCGTCATATCGGGCAACACCCCACACACACAAGACTCCACACATGGGGTCACACACACACAACACACACACAAAGCATCACACATTCGAGCGAGCACACACACTACGACAACACCACACACCAAAGGCACACACCGTCACACCACATACAGCACACACAGCACACACACCACACACACTCGCTCCGCGCACGCGTGCACAACACGCGACGCGGGCGCGCGGGCAACATACATACAAGGCACCCGCACACACAAATACAGACGTGACACACACACATACAACATTAAGGCACACACCCACACTCACATAAAGACAACAACACATAAACGAGCACAAACACACACAGCAAGGCAGCACACACAACAGCGGGAGGCACACACACACACACACGGTGCACATACACACACACGCACACACNTCCTTTCCTTCCCATTCCTTTGCATTCCCATCTCGTACTATCCCGTGCATTCATTCTCTTCCTTAGCCGTTACATCAGGGTTTTTTTCCCTTCTCCTTTCTTGCCTTTCACTCTCTTTCCTGTCCTTTGTTTATTCTTTTTCATTCCTTTTCAGTACTCCCCCCTTCCCTAGTTTGTCCCTCGTTTTTTTTTTTTTCCTTCTAGTACTCCCTCCCCGTGCCTTCCCTAGCCTTTCCCTCGCTCAATTCCCCATCTGCCTTCACTCCCTTCCTTTTCCATTCCTTTTCGTCTCTTTCTCTTCTATAGCATGTAGTACAGTGAGCATGTCTAGCCTGCCTGCCTGGCTGCATTGCTGCTTGCTTGCTGGCTGGCTGGCTGCCTTATTGCTCGCTATGGTTCACTGTAATTGTGTGGCGGCGTGTCCTACAAACTACATAATCGCTCCATTATAGATTGATATCCGGTCGTCGTGGCGGGCGTTGTTCGCTGGTGCGTTGTTCGGCGTCACACGGCGTTTACGTGTCTTCTTTCTCTCTTGCGCTCTCTCTCTCTCTCCTCTCTCTCTCTCTCTCTCTTCTCTCCGGCTCTCTCTCTCTCTCTCTTTCTCTCTCTCTCTTCTCTCTCTCTCTCTCTCTCTTCTCTCTCCTCTCTTCTGTCGTTTCGCTCTCTCTCTTTGTTCGTTTCCCTCTTTCGTATCGCTCGCGCTGCCGCGTGCTCTCCACTTCTCATCCTGCTCTGTCTTCTCTCACTCTCTCTCTTTCTCTCTCTGCTCTCTCTCTTCTGCTCTCAGTCCGCCACTCGCTCGCTCTCTCACTCTCTGCTCGCTCTTCTCTCTTCTCCTCCGCCCCCCCCCCCCCTCTGCGCTCGTCCTCGGCCGGCGGTGCTCTCTTTCAGTCTCGCTCGCGCCTCTCTCTCGCTCCGACTCTCTCTCCTCGTGTCATCTTTCATTTGCTCTCTAAACCTCGCCTACTCTCTCAAAAGCTCTGATCGAGTCTCTCATCTCCATCTCCCTCTCATTTCTTTTTACCTGGAGTGAGTAAAGTTGGTGTGGCTCACGTGTGTACGCAGGCCGGCTCTGCCCGCGTGGTGCGTGTGTACGCGATGCGTTGCGTGCATTTGTGTGTGTTGGCCTTGCCAGATGCGTTGTCCGCGCTGCGTGGTATCGTGTGTGTGTGGTTTTCGCGTTTGCTGTGCTCGGGTAGCGTGCGTGTATCGTGTGGTGTGCTTTCGGTTGCTGCTTCGGCGGTTTGGCTGCGCAGGCGTCGGTCAGGCAGTGGGTGTGGTAGATTTTCTATAGAATCAGCGTTAAGCCCCGTTTGGCATTGTTCACGCGTAGTGTCCGGGGGCCTGCGACGCGACTGGTTTGCAGGTACAGGTGTAGCCCGCTTTTCGAAGCGAGGCGTGGTCCCCCCCCCTTCTTCTTCTTTTCGTCTGTCTCTCGTCTCTCTCTTCTCTCTCTGCTCTCTCTCTCTCATGTCTCTCGCTCTCTCTCCCTCTCTCTGTCTGTCCGCTCTCTCGTCTCTCTCCTCTCTCTCTTCTCTCATCCTCATCTCTTCTTCTCTCTCTCCGCCGCGCGCCGCAGCGCGCGCTTCCCCCGCCCCTTCTCTCTCTATCTCTCTCCTCCTCTCTCTCTCTTCTCTCTCCTCTCTCTCTCTCTCTCTCTCTGTGTCTCATCTATCTGCTCCCTCTCTTTCGGTCTGATTATCTCACTACTCTCCCCCGCCACCCCCTCTCTCTCTTCCCCGCCCCCTCCCCTTCTCGCCCCCTTCTCTCACCTCTCTCTCTCGTCTCGTCTCTTCCTCCCACTACCTCTCTCCCTCCTCCTGCTCTTCTCTCCTCTCTACGCGCGGTCGGTCGGGTTTCCGTGACAGTGGTGTTTACGAAATTTTCCGGCAGAGATGTATGTTATTGTTCCGCACTCGCACCGCACCACACCTCGCTCCGCACTGCATTGCAGCCCCTGCCATCGTTCCTCCGTCGGTCATGCATCGTCGATCGCCGATGCATTCATAAACGTTACTCATCGCCTTCACTCATCGTCACTTCCAAGTTGCAATTCATCGCCAATCGTCACGATGAGTTAGCAGGTACATCTTGCGTCCATCGTCATTGCTAATCACATGTGTATTTCTCCTCGTGATTCTGCAGCTCACGTATTCACACGTCTGCTCTGTCACATATACGTTTACGGGATGCAAACAACGACGTTGGTGGATAAATCATTTGCAGCACGCACGCACGGCGGCGCACGGAACGCACGCGACCACGCACACACAACACACACACACACACACACCACAGACACGCACACACACACACGCACGCACCGCTCGGCGGAGCGCACGTACAGCACCCACACACACACACACGCACACACACACACAACCACACACCAACGGCTCGCAGCGCCACACACCGCACGCTCGGTACGCCACGCAACACGACACCAACCACACACTGCAACGCACGCATCCCGCACGCACGCGAGGGACGCACACACTACCACACACACAGCACACACCGCTCGTCACGCACACGCACACACGACCCACAGCGCTCGCACACGCACACACGCCGCACGCACACGCACACCACGCATAGCGTACGCACACGCTCCCGCAGCGCAGCGCACGGCACCACATCACAACACAGACACACGACACACGACACGCTCGCACACGCGCCACACCGCAACGCACGCACGGCACGCACAACACACACACACGCTCAGCGCACGCACGGCACACAACACGGACGCTCGCACGCACGAACACATACGCACCACGCACACACACACACACACACACGCGCGTGCGCGCTGCGCACACACCACCACACACACACACGCTCACACGCAGAACACACGCACGCTCGCCACGCAACGACCACTCGTACGCACGCCACATACACACACGACACACACACCACACACCACACACACACACCACACCCTGCGCGCGCGCTCGCACGCACACGCTTAGGCAACGCGCTGGGCACGCACATACGCACACACCACAACACACACACAGCACACACACACACACAGCACACACACACACACACACCACACACAGCACACACACACACTGGCTCGCACATTACGCCGTACGCACGCACACACTTCATACGTAACACACACGCCCGTCCGTACACACACGCCCGTACGTACACCACACGCCCGTAACGCACAACCGACGCGCTCGTACGCACGCACGCCCGTACGCACACTGTAGGGAGTAGTTTGTATTGTTATAAATTTAGAGTATAAAATTAATCAAGAGGACGTATAGGATTGTGTTCACTAAGAGAAATATATTGTTTCAGACACCAACAGGTCCACTAGTTCACGTCGGTCAGTCTGTCCCGACTTTCACCGTCGCGTTCAAAATGGCTGCTTCCAAGTCCCTTATATCTGCAACCCCCGCATTTCCAAATCACGGCCAGTTCCACTCTTACCCCAGCCAATCACTAAAACACCGAAAACCACCTCGTATCTCCGAATTATTTCGCGCGCGGAAATGCACAGATGGTCAGCATCTGTTACAAGCTGTCACACCTAACGTTATGTAACCTATCTGCTAAGTACCCAACCTAAAACTATTTTCTAATCTATATGGTAAAAACGGTCCCGACCTCCAACCCTACGCCTATGCCTGTCTCCAACTGTTCACTCTTCAATGCGGACAATATGTAAAACAGATGTTACAAACCAACACCACCCCCGTACGCAGCACCGACGGCATACGTTACGGCACCACACTCCGCCCGTACACCGTCCGTTCCGTTACACACACGCCCGTTTACGGCTACACACACGCCCTACGTAGCACACACGCCGTTACGCACGCACACGCCCTACGCCACCGCACGCAGCACGGCACTCACTGCAGCACACCCGTACGTACGCACGCACACACGCACCTCACGCCACGCCGCACGCACATCCGCTGGCAAACAAGCCAACCTGTGTTTTGCTTCTTGCAGTAAATTAAATAGGTGTTTGAACACGGCGCGGGCGGAGCCAGGAGCATCGGCGGGGGTTCGTGACATACATCCACCACTACCACCAATTACCACATCCATGCGTATATAGCCGCCCTCTAACAGACACACCAAAACCCAGGCTCCACAGGAAAAGTTACCAGGCCACTCTCGGCGTCCGTATATCTATATATATATCATCATGAGTACTATATATAAATTATAATAATATGTGGCCCTGTGTGACTGCTATGTTGGCTATGGCCACCATCTGATGGCTGTTTTGGGCGGTAATAATGTATTATAGCGAGAAAGAAGAACTACGAGTTTTCTAGTGATGTCTTTTCTGGGTGCCTCTCTCTCTCTCTCTCTCTCTCTCTCTCTCTCTCGACCTCTCTATCCTCCATCAACTTTGCCCCCCCCCCACCCTAGAGTGTACAGCCATGCATCGGAGCGGAGTGTTTCGGCGGGGGATTGGATTCAGATTGGTTTACGAATCGTGAGATCCAATTAAAAGTGAAGAGAAAAATGCGTTAGTAACTTAGTACGCGCATGCTGGGTCGGCGTTTCGCCACACTACCTATCATCACAGGTGCAAGGAGAGAGACACGGGAAAGAGAATAAGGGAGGGGGAAAAGAGGGAGCAATACAGAGAAGAGGAGAGGAGAGAGGGGAATTTCAGGCCAAGCGGGGGAGCGAAAAGAGACAGAATAGAGTGAGAAGAATGTGTATCAGATGTCTGATAAAGTCGGAACCACTGTAATCATGAGTAGATAATAGGCCTCTTATTACGAGTAGACCTATTATCTATCTCGCTGACTATATAATATTATGATAGAGATATTATCATTATATTATTTATATATATAGCATTAGGAGAAGCAGAGAGCAGAGGGCAACGAGATCAGAAACAGAAAAAGGATCCGAGCAGAATGATGAGGAGAGAAGAGATAAAGAGAGAGAGAAACCAGCCAAAACAAAATAAACAAACAGACGATGCGCAGCCGGTATATTCCAGACTCTGCCCGTCAAAAGGATGGACCCGCTGAGACGTAGTAGCGGTGTGGGTGTGCAGGTGATCCGATGGTGGCTAGGTACAGTGTGGTGTGTCTGTAAGTTGTGATGCATGCCGGCATGCGCTGGATATACACAGGAATGCAGCGGTAAACGCACACAACGCACATGTACACCACACAACACGCAGGACACAACAAACATCACGAAGCGCAAAACGACGGACGCACGCACGCGGCACCGCCACGCACATCAACGCGCAACAGTCCACAGCACGGCCCACCGTCCGACACGCAGCACACGCAACTGGTACGACGACTCACAACGCACGTACGGACGCGACACACGTCACGGTATGCGTACGCACACAAGCAAATGACCAGCATCAAACGCACGGACATATCCCNATCAATCAAACGATCAAAAATCAAAAATCAAAACGAAATAAAATCGAATCAAATCAAATCAAAATCCAAATCGAAATCAAAATAAAATCAAATCAAAACAAAATCAAAACGAAAAATGCAAAATCAAAAGTGAAGTGAAATTAGTTTACGCGTTTGGCCGAGAGCTGGCCAAAGTGAATAGTTTTTCGCGTTGGCCGAGAGCTGCCAAAAGTGAAGTCAGTTTTCGCGTTGGCCGAGAGCTGCCAATATAGACTGGTAGCCCGTTCGCCACCTCACTCCGGGCTATATCCTTGCGCTACACCTGCAAGTTAGTGCGGGGCCCGTATGGAAAGTGACATATTACGCAGCGGTCGGCGGCGGTGTGGATAAGATTTTCATTGGGCTATACGCACGGCCGGCCGTATGGCGACTCATATGGCTAGGATGCCGGAAGGGGAGAAGGGAAGAAAGCTGGAGGAGAAGGGGAGAAGGGAGAAGTGGTGAGAAGGAGGAATGGAAGAAGCTGGTGAGACAAGGAGGAAGGGGAGAAGGAAGAAGGTGTGGAAAAGGAGGAGGAGAAGCTGGTGGAGAAGGAGGAGGGGAGAAAGGAGAAGGTGTTGGAGAAGGAGGGGAGAAGCTGAGTGGAGGAGGAGGGGGAGAAGGGAGAAAGTGGTGGGAGGGGCAGAAGCTGGTAGAAAGGAGGAGGGGAGAAGCTGGTGGAGAAAGAGGAGGAGAAGGAGGGAGAGAAGGGAGGGCTTGGTGGACGGAGAGGGGAGAAGGAGAAAGGTTTTTTTTTTTTTTTTTTCTGGTGGAGAAGGCAGGAAGGCGGGAGAACTGGTGTGAGAAGGAAGGAGGGGGAGAAGGTATTGGAGTAAGGAGGGCGGGGAGAAAGGAGGGGGAGAAGGGAGCGCTGGTGGAGGAGGAGGGGAGAAGGGAGAAGGGAGAAGGGAGCTGGTGGAGGAGGATGGGAGAAGGGAGAAGGTTGTGGAGGAAAGGGAAAAAGCTGGTGAGAAGGAAGAAGGTGTAGAGAAGGAGAGAGGAGAAGGCCTGGTGAGAAGCGAGGGGGGACGCTGGGGAGGAAGGAGGAAGGGGAGAAAGGAGGGGAGAAAGGGAGCTGGTGGTGGAGGCAGGGGGAAGAGGAGAAGGGGACAAGGAGGGGGAAAGGGAGCTGGTGGAGGAGGAGGGAAAGGGAGAAGGTCTGTGGAGGAGGGTAAAAAGCTGGTGGAGAAGGAGAAGGGGAGAAGGAAGAAGTGGTAGAGAAGGATTGAGGGGAGAAGGCTTGGTGGAGAAGGAGGAGGGGGAGAAGCTGTGAGAATGAGGAAGGGGAGAAGGAGGGGGAAAAGGGAGCTGGTGGAGGAGGAAGGGACAAGGAAAGGAGAAGCTGGTGAGAATAGAGGAAAGCTGGTAGGGGAAGTGAGGAAGCACGACCAGCTTCATCGCCACCTCCTACTTTCTCACCAGCTTCTGCCGCTTCTCCCCTCGCTCCCCGACCAGCTCCCTTCTCCCGCCTCCTTCTCTCCTTCGCTCCTTCTCGCACCAGCTTCTCGCTCCCTCCTAGCCTCCACCAGGCTTCTCCCATCCTCGCTTCTCCACCACTCTTTCTCTCTTCTCCCCCTTCCCTGCCTCTCCAACCAGCTTCTCTCCCGCCTCCTTCCGCCAGTTCCCCCTCCTCCTTCTTCACCAAGTTCTCTCCTTCTCCCCTTCGCTGCCTTCTCCACAGCTTTTCCCCCTGCCTCGAGCACCTTCTCCTTCTCCCCCTCCTCCCTCCACCAGCTTTCCTTCTCCCACTCTTATCCCCTTCTTCGCCCTTCTCCCCCTTCTCCTCCATCCAGCTTTCCCTTCTTCCCCTCTTCTCTCGCTTCTTCCTTTCTCCACCGCTTCTCCCGCTCGCCCACCATTCTGCTCTTCTCGCCCTCTCCTCTCACTCACGCTTCTCCTTCTCCCCCTCCCCACCCTTCTTTCTTCTCCGCTGCTCCTTCTCACACGCACCTATCCATTTTTCCGCCCGCCTCTTCCTTCTCTCACCACTTCTCCCCTCCTTTCACACCAGCTTCTCTCCTCCGCTCCCTTCTCCACCACGCTTCATCCCCTCCTCCTTCCTTCACCACCTTCTTGCCTTCTCCGCCTTTCTGCGCTTCTCCAACAAGCTTCTGCCCTTCCTTCTTCTCCCACCACCTTCTCCTTCTCCCTTCCTCGCTTCTCGCACCACCTTCTCCGCTTCTTCGCGTTCCTCCTTCTCCACCAAGCTTCTCCCCGCTGCTCTCCTTCTTCGGACGCTCTCCCTCCCTCCTTCTCCCTTCCTCCTTCCTCCACAGCTTCTCCCCTTCTCCTGTTCCACACCTTCTCCACCAGCTTGCTCCTCTCCCGCCTTCCTCCACCACCAGCTCCCCTTCTCTTCCTCCTTCCCACCACTTTCCCTCCTCCTTTCTACCAGTTTCTGTGCCCCTCTTCCACCACCTTCTCTTCTCCCCCTCTCCTCCACCAGCTTCTTCTCCGCTCCTTCTCGCCACCACCTTTCTCTCTTCTCCCCTCCTCCTTCTCCCACCAGCTTCTCCCCGCTCCCGTCCTTCTCGCAACACCTTCTCCCTTTCTTCTCCCCTCTCCTCCTTCTCCACCAAGCTTTCTCCCCTCCTCCTTCTCTCCACCACTTACACCTTCTTCCTTCTCCCTCTTCCTCCTTCTCCAGCCAGCTCTCTCCATTCCTCCTTCTCACCCAGCTTCTCCATTCCTCTTCTCACCACCTTCTCCTTCTCCCATTCGGCTCCTTCTTCCTCCAGCTTTCTCCCTTCTCCACCCGTCTCATTCCTAGCCATTCTGAGTCGGCGCATACGCCGGTGCGTATAGCCATATTGAATCTCATCCACACAGGCCCGCCGTGCGTATAGTCCAGCAGCCCCCGCGCCGGCGTCCGCACATAACCTTCAGCTGTAGCGAAGGATATATGGCCGGAGGTGGAAGGTGGCGAACGGTACCAGTCAAGTATTGCGAGCTCTCGGCCACGCGAAAACTGATTCACTTTGGCAGCTCTCGGCCAACGCGAGAAACTGATTTCACTTTGGCAGCTCTCGGCCACTGCGTAAACTCATTTACTTTACTTTTGCATGTTGATTTTATTTTGATTTTGATTTTGATTTCCGTTTTGATTTTGATTTTGAATATTTCGATTTTGATTTTGATTTTGATTTCGATTGTGTGATTTCGTTTTGATTTTAATTTGATTGAATTTTGATTTTTTTATTGCTTTTTATTTTATTTGCACAGAGGTAAAATTTGTAGGGCAAAGCCCCTCGCCACCATGAATGGTGTTTCAGATGTGGATCCAATAGGCTTCTCTTTTCTTTCTGTTGGCGGATCGTGCGTGGATGTCGGCGTGCGGTCCGAGAATATTTTTGCACGGCCCCTGCCTGAATCCGCTGCGAGTGTGGTTGTCGGCGTGTAAGAATGAGCACTGTGGTACTCGTATCCTTAGTGCGTCTTGTTGATATTAATATGGATTGGAGACGTTTGCACGCTCTATCATTATAGGGGTGTCATTAGGGTGGACCCTAATAAACTTTGCGCGCTGCATGCACTGGCGAGTTTTTCTGTAGTTCTTTTCTCTTCTTGACGTGTGCGGCGAGAGGTAGGATATTACTCGCTGACTCCCTCCAACGACAGGGACCCTAGGGTAATAAGGAGGAGAGAAACGCTGAAGAACACAGTTTTTTTCAGGCTGTAAATAGTTAGAAGATACCTGACGAAGACTACGCACAAGTCGAACCCTACGTCGTTCATTTGCTAACTTAGTGTAGGGGCAATCTCTTAAACAACAACTTTTTTTTTAAATTTTTGTTTTTGTTTTTTATAAAACAATTATAATGGCCAAACAACGAAGAAACGCTAAATCCGCGTGGGGATTCAGCACAGTCGAGCTGTGCCCCGTAGAGGCTGTCCAGGCCTCTTCTTCATACATGTTTTTATATATTATATATATATGTAAATTCTCTTCTCGGCTCAATATCTCTGGCAGGCCTGTGCCTGACTAGGCATGACACAAAAAAACGATTGCTAGGCCTAGTTAATTAAAAGACTTACAAAGACTCGGTGCATACACAGCGCGATAGTGTATTCGTGCTAATTATGACCACAGATGCTAACTTCACCGAAACCTTTGCCGGTAACATAATTCTCAATTAATACCGTATCACTTACAGACAGACAGACACACACACACATACACGCGCGCACACGTACCCACATACACACATGCGTGGCGTTATTCCTGCGTGCGTGCGTGCGTTGTGTTGTGTGTGTGGTCTGTGTTGTGCGTGCGTACGTGCGTTGTGTGCGTGCGTACGTGCGTTGTGTACGTGCGCTTGTGGCGTGTCGTATGTGCGCTTGTGTGCGTGCATACGTGCGTTGGTGTGCGTGCCGTTACGTGCGTTGTGTGCCGGGCGTCACGGTGCGTTTGTGTGGCGTGCGTACGTGCGTTGTGTGCGTTGCGTGTGTGCGTTTGCGTGGCGCGTGCGTGCGTGTGTGTGCGCGTGTGAGTTTGTGTGTTCATGGTGCGTGTGTGGTGTGTACATGTGCGTGTGTGGTGTTTACCGCTTGCATTCCTGTTGTATACCAGCGCTTGCCCGGCATGCATAACAATTAACAGACACAACACCTGTACCTAGCCAGCCATGGACACCTGCACACACACAACAGCTAATACTCTCAGCGGGTGACATCTGAGGTAAGAGTCTGATATACGTGGCGCATTGTTTATTTTTTGGCGGGTTTCTCTCTCTTCTTTCTCCATCTCTCTCTCTCTCGATCTGCCCTCTCCTTCCTCTCTCTCTCTCTATACTATATTATATATATAATATATATATAATATCTATATAATATATATATCAGGAGTAGATATAGGTCTAGCTCGTAATAAGAGGCCTATTATCTACTCATGATTAACAGTGGTTCCGACTTTATCAGAAACATCCTGATACACATTCTTCTCACTCTATTCTGTCTGGCTTTTCGCTCCCGGATCCGCTTGGCCTGAATCCCTCTCTCCTCTCCTCGTTCTCTGTATTGGGCTCGCCTCTTCTCCCCTCCCTTATTCTCGTTTCCTGTCTCTCTCCCTTGCACCTGTGATGATAGGTAGTGTGGCGAACGCCGACCCAGCATGCGCGTACTAAGTTAACTAACGCATTTTCTCTCATCTTTAATTGGATCTTCACGATTCGTAAACCAATCTGAATCCACTCCCCCGCCGAAACGACTCCGCTCCGATGCATGGCTGTACACTCTAGGGTGGGGGGGGACCAAGTGATGGAGGATAGAGAGTCCGAAGAGAGAGAAGAGAGAGGAGAGAAGAGGCACCCAGAAAAAAAGCATCACTGAAAACTCGAGTTCTCTTTTCTCTCTCGCTATATACACTTATTACTCGCCCCAATAACACCAATCAGAGGCTGGCAATAGCCAAATAGCAGTCACACAGGGACACATATTATTTATAATTATATATATATCATATATATATATATATATACGATTTGATTTTGATTTCGTTTTGAATTTGATTTTGATTTTTTTTTTTTTGCTTTTATTTATTTCAGAGGTAAAATTGTAGTGGCAGCCCTCGGCCACCATACACCATCCAACCATACGGACTCAACCTACGGGTCGAAATACCGGGATGGTTAGAAGACTATCACAGTAACCCTGCCAACATGGAATAACGTGAGGCTATCCCTAGCCAGACGACACCAGGGTAGCGAGCATTTCGATTCACTTTTTAAACACACTTATATAATATATAAAATGTATATATATATTTATGTATGTGTATATATATATAGTTCTCAGAGACATGGATCTCATCATATTTATGGTTCTGGGAGGTGCTGCCAACGGGCGCCATCTACTGGTGAATTCCAACAAAATCGACCAACCAAACTTTAAATCACTCACCGCAATGGACTTAGTGATGTAGACACTGAATGAGGAACCTCTGTGCGCTTACACCACGACGGCATCAAGTTGTTATTCTCGATGTGGTCCTCCCCCATAAACAAACAAACATACAGACAGAATATACAATAACAAACAAAACTGGCTGCAAATCACACACAATTATTTATTTGTTTCCATCGCGAAAGCTGAACGAATGACGTCACAACAACAGTGAGAGAGAGATGGGGCACGACACGCATGCGCACTGAGTTCGCACATGCAAGCATTAATTAGCAATTAAGAAGACAGCGTGCCGGTGATTACTGAGAATCTGAGGAATTCCGCATCATCGATGCTTGACAACACTTAACGTACACACGCACGCACGCACGTACCCACATACGCATGCACGCACGCACACGCACACACACTCGCACGCACGTACCCACACTCACGCACGCACGCGCAGGCACACACGCACACTTCCTCACCACCCTTCCTTAGCATATTTACAATGATCGCAACATCGGTGAATAAAAACAAATTTTAGGTTTTATTCACTCCCGATCACGACAAGGAACACAAAACCAACCAGCACACACAGATATATATAGGCGCCTGCCTACACACGGTTACCATAGAGACACGCGGGGGGGGGGCGTTGCCAGATACGTTTACGGTATCACAATCCTAATCAATAATTAATTAATTAACAGAATCACATATTTCTATGGTTCAAACTCATTAACGAACATTTCGTTTCGGTCTCGTTTCCTCCACATGTTACATTTTCTGTTCTTTCATAATCTATTATTATTATAGTTCTTCGCCATGATACGATTCTTCTAACAACGCCATGCCCTCACCCTTTAAGTTTTATCGCAACGCGTCGTAAACGTCAAATTGTAGAGTGTGTTACAAGGTTTCCACGTATCAGCACGCCTCCATAGCATAGCATAGCGTCGTGTAGCATAGCATAGTGCTGTGTAGCGTAACATAGCATGGTATTATAACATGGCATGGCATAGCATCATGTACCATAGCATAGTGCTGTGTAGCATAACATAGCATGGTATTATAACATGGCAGATCGCGAATCATTATGAGACGACAAGGGAAATCAGGACACGTCGCCGCGCTGTCGTCGTTGCTTGTGTCGCCCTCTCTCTCGGGAAATCCACATTTCATGGGTGATCGCTTACAAGATGTTGTGTGTCTGTGTGTGCATGCGTGTCTGTGCATGCGTGCGTGCGTCTGTGTGTGTGTGTGCGCATGTGCATGTGTTTGTGTGTGTCTATCTGCGTGCATACGTGCGTGCGCGTGTTTGTGTGTGTCTATCTGCGTGCATGTGTGCATGCGTGCGTGTGACTATGTGCGTGCATGTGTGTGTCTATGTGCGTGCATGTGTGCATGTGTGTGTGTGCATGTGTGTGCGTGCGCACGTACGTGTGTGTGTGTGCGTGTGCGTGTGCGTGCGCGTGTACGTGTGTGTGTACCTGCGTGGGTGCATCTTCTGCAACCCTTTATTGGGCATCATTGCACCATCACATAACAACACATATCGAGCGTGACAAAACAACATTTTTTGCCAACATTGGCACTGAGAATAAAGCACCATTCTTTCGTGCCAACACCGGCTACGCGGAAACAAAATGCCGAAGAAGGGGTAAATCACGCAAAAATGGTCTTTTTCCATCTTCCTCAGTCCAAATATATTTCAGTGGTCACACTTCCCTGTGTAAACTGCAGCAGTTAACTTACCCCACCCACTGACATTCATTCATTCATTCATCGATCATTCACTTATATATACAATCATTTATTTATTTCATCATCTATTTTCAACCATTCACTCGTTCATTCGTACGTCATTCACTCGTATATTTATTCATCTTTTGTTCATTCTTTCATACACTCTCTCATTCATTCACTCATTCTTACATTCATTCATTCACTCATTCGTTCATTTATTTATTTATTCATTGATTTTATTCCTCACTCCATTGTTCATTCATTCATTCCCAGTCATCCCTCATTTGTTCCTCTGCACATTCATCCACACATTCAGTGAAGAAGCGGCAGTACAACCCAGGAGCATGGCGTGAGGTATCTTTTTACTCATTCACACAGTCATTCCTCATTCATTCATATAGGTCAACTGGCGTGCTCGTAGGAAAAATAAAAATAGGACGTTCAAACCTCTCCCATAGGAGTAACAACTGCATGCAATTAGAAACATGTGAGTCAAACGGTTCTTGAGTTATCGTTGACCGTAGCCAAACGTTGACAGACGGACGTACGACGAACGAAACCCCGTGGAAATAGCTCATCTTGACGATGTCAAGGCAGCAAAAAATGCACACAAGCACAAAAACACAAAACTTTGCATGCACCTGGTTCACGGACCCCCTGAAGCCCATCCACCATGGACAACAGCTTAAGAACCCCCAACATAGGGGGCGCTGACAGCGGTGTTGCCTACATAGGGGGCGCTGACATAAGGGTCACACAGGACTACCGTCTATTTCCCGGGACATTCCAAACCGGAAAGCGGAAAAGTAAAATTCCGCGACTTTCCACGCCGGGGGCCGCACTCCCCGAATCTTCATCCGCTGCGTCGCCACGACTACCGACTCTCTACTCCCTCCCCCCAGACACCGTCGCGCCCCGCCAGGGGGCGCCGCGCATACCTGTGAGCCGCGGCAGAACCACCTTCTCGATGAGTTTCGGTATGAGCTTGGCATCGTCATCGTCGGCAGCGGCGGCAACGTCCGTCGGCGGCGCGTCGTCCTCGCAGCCGTAAAACAAGAGAGCGTCGAACCAGGCCATCTGGTCGATGGGCTTGCAGTCGGCCTGTGTCGCGCGGAGAGAACGGGCGGGAGCGTGAGAAGAAGAGAGGAGGAGGAGGAGGGCGCGGGAGGAGGAAGGAAGGATCCCGGGGGAGTTTTCTTTTATGTATTGTCGTCGGCTTTTCGGCTTCATTTTGGGGGAGTTTTCGGCGACTCCCTTCATGTGGGCTGGTTTTTACATGGCATAGCGTCGTGTACCATAACATAGCATGATATTATAACATGACATGGCATAGTGTAGAGTAGCATAGCATAGTGCCCCATCACATATCATGGTGTATCGTAGCATGGTGCAGTGTAGCATACCAGGACGTAAGAAAACATAGTATAATACAGCACAGCATACCATACTATAGTAGACCATAGTATAGCATACCACAGTATAGCATACCATAGCATAGCATGACATAGCATAGTATCAGGAGTGTATATATGGAGGATATTATATGTCTATATTATACACTCATGATACTATAGCATTTATTAGATAGGTTGCTATCCCTGGGGACACAGTAGCTGCACCTGTGAATGAGATTGCACTTATTTTACGATGAATCATCGTATTCAGCAAGTTACATAATATAGATAATAGTTACATAATAGCAATTATGCAATTAGCAAATCTCTATTATGTACTCTTGATAACAGTCGTGACAGTCTGTCTACATGGCTTTACCAATCTGCTGCCACCTGGTGACAATTTCGCAAAACTTAATCCAATATCGGCTAACGTGTTGAAAAATGCAGATTTATCCTAAAATAAGTTCTGATACTGAAACAATAAGAAGAAGAAGAAGAACTGAAATGACTTGAAATAAGGTTAATCACGTCGATTCATCGTAATACAAATTTACCCTCATTATTATCATGAAATTCAATTAACCTAATTATGTGGTCTACCACGGACTACAGACCGAACCCCTGGTCGCAGAATGACATGGATTCATTAAGGATATATACTCAATGACTCCTATGACTATCCCACAACAAAGTCTTTTCTTTGATATAAAACTATAACACAATGTTCTTTCTCCCTTTCTCTCTCAAGCTATCAATCACTTCTCACTCTGCCTCCCTTCCTTCTTTCCGCACTCTCTGTCGCACTGTCTCTTCCTTCCCATCTTGCCCTCTCTTAATCTTGCTCTGACAGGGACGGACCGTCATTTCGGCGCATTTGCTCTGATACAGCAGTCTACGTACTAGCCCTCAAGTTAACTCACCCATTAACTTGCTCGTTAACTTTCCATTAACTCACTCAATAACTTGCCATTAACTAGCTCGTTAACTTGCCATTAACTCGCTCGTTAACTTGCCATTAACTCGCTCGTTCACTTTCCGTTAACAGACTCGTTATCCTGCTCAACCAGCTCATTAACATGCTAATTAACCTGTGTGTTAGTACCGATTCTGATATGCTACTTCTTGGTACACTTGTTGGACTGGTCGTTAACCAACTCGTTCACCGGCTTGGTAACGCGCTCGTTAACTAGCTCATTAATGCACTTGTTAACTAGTTAATAATTGTTCTCATTAACTACCTCGTTAACTAGCTAATTAACGTGCTTGTTAACTAGCTCATTAACCCGCTCGTTAACGTACTTGTTAACATGCTCGCCAACGTACTTGTTAACTAGCTCGTTAGACTGCTCGTTAGTGCACTCGTTAGACTGCTCGTTAGTGCACTCGTTAGACTGCTCATTAGCGCGCTCTTTAGTCGGGCACGATGTTCTTCAGCTCCTTCAGGGACATCTTGTTGGAGACGTTGAGAGCGTGGTCCATTGCGTGTACTGTCACCATCATCCTCATCAGCTGTTTCATCTGATCCCTGCAGCAGATAGACAGATACATGCAGAGATAGACAGATAGATGCAGAGATAGACAGATAGATAGAGAGAGAGAGAGAGGGAGGAGGGTGATACATCGCGTGTACTGTCACCATCATCCTCATCAGCTGTTTCATCTGATCCCTGCAGCAGATAGACAGATAGATGTAGAGATAGACAGATACATGCAGAGATAGACAGATAGATAAAGAGAGAGAGGGAGAGGGAGGAGGGTGATACATCGCGTGTACCGTAACCAGCATCCTCATCAGCTGTTTCATCTCATCCCTGCAGCAGATAGACATATAGATGCAGAGATAGACAGATAGAGAGAGAGAGAGAGATGCAGAGATAGACAGATAGATAAAGAGAGAGAGGGAAAGGGAGGAGGATGATACATCGCGTGTACTATCACCATCATCCTCATCAGCTGTTTCATCTGATCCCTGCAGCAGATAGACAGATACATGCAGAGATAGACAGACAGATGCAGAGATAGACAGATAGATAGAAAGGGAGGGAGAGGGAGGAGGGTGATACATCGCGTGTACAGTCACCATCATCCTCATCAGCTGTTTCATCTGATCCCTGCAGCAGATAGACAGATACATGCAGAGATAGACAGATAGATGCAGAGATAGATAGATAGATGCAGTGATAGACAGCTACAGAGAGAAAGGAAGGAGAGAGAGGAGAGAGGGAGGAGAGAATGAGAGAAGGAGGAGGGAGGGAGAGGAGAGAGAGAGAGAGAGAAGGGAGAGGGAGAGAGGAGAGAGGGAGAGAATGATATGGAGGATGAACAGTCGCACGTATCATCATCATCATCATCATCATCATCATCATCATGCTACTTCATTTGCTCCCATACATATATAACCTTGTCCTATAAATTTGACCATCATTATCAATTCACTGCAATCACTCGCAAAAAAGCGAAACCTCTCCAAAAAAACAACAACCATCCCTACCGCCTCGCGCGCCCCGCACCTATAGCGCCACCTGGCGAGATCTACGCGCGCGCGCACCTACCTCGTCTCCTGCCTGGTGGCCATGTCCTTGTTGCCGAGCGCTTGCGCGTCGATAGAGGACGCCACGTGTGCTAGCAGACGACAGAGCGGCTCGAGTCGCGGCAGCGTGTGGTCGGCGCCGAGGTGCGCGAACCACGACTTGGGCAGACAGCCGACGATCTGCGAGGAAACAAGCGAACGTGCATCACGCGACGATCTACGAGGAAACAAGCGAACGTGCATCATGCAACGATCGGCTAGGAAACAAGGGAACGTCGTACACGTGACGATCCGCTAGTAAACAAACGAACGTGACGACGGCACAATCACTACACAATTCTAAATGTAATAAATTATAATAAAATAATGTTCTCTCCTGTTAAATTGACTACGTCACGACTTTTCTTGTAAAAAAAAAATCCATTATTTTACATTAAAAGTAAGAACTAACGGGACTAAACGTATCGTCAAATTCTTACCTGATAAGATTGTTTCTCAACTAGTTAAAAATCCAAAAAACCTGGACGATTTGAATTTATGTTCATGACATTAATTGCTTGCTATGGGCTATGTATGAGTCACGAGCGTATGTTCACATCGAACAATATAGTAAAATAGGAAGTATAATGCAGCAATTTAACCATAAAAAGTGTTACAGTAACTTGTATAAACAGAATTACTTGTATTTTGTGAAAAAGTGGAAATATATATTTTTTTGTTTTTACTATTTACAGTGACGTTATCACTTTAATCTAGGTGTTAGGTCCCAATATATATATTCGCGTAACGTCAACATCACAATGATATTAACTAGTAATTTGATAACTCAAATGGTAATTAATCATTAAAAATTTATTTGATTCTCATCAATTGATTCTAATTTAAATAATCATAATTACGTTTGTTAATTTTTAATGCGAATTCTACACGTAAAATCCACACCTCTAATACAATACCACAATAACAATATTAATTTTAATGACTATAATCGCAATTTTTTTCCGCCGAATTCATCGACTCGCTCACCGCTTTGCACTTGTCGACGGTGTCGCCCCCTGGGTCGGAGTTCTGCAGTGCGAGCAGGATGTAGCGATTGAGCAGGCCATCTAGCGCCATCTGTTGGATGGCGGAGTTGGAGAGCAGGCCGGTGAAGAGAGTGATGTTCGCTAGAAGCTTGTAGCAGGACCAGAACTGTCGCTGCAGGAACTGGTAGGCACCGGATGCGCGGTTACCGAGGATGCTGCGGGGAAGAAACGACGACGACGCGGTTATCATCGCACGTTCACTTGTTACGTGGTCATCATCGCACATTCACTTGTTACGCGGTCATCATTG
>NW_014579776.1:41685-42815 GCF_000485595.1 Priapulus caudatus
TCCTTCCTCCTCCCTCCCTCCTCCCTCCTGCATCCCTACCTGCGTGGGTACAAGGGCATGTATACATCGTCGTCTAGCGTGCGACGGACGCGCGCCGCCACGCCCCGCAGCAGCGTCGCTGCCGTCCGCGTCTCCGCTGCCATCGCCGTCGGAAACTCGGCAGCCATCTTGTGCAGGAGTCGCGCGAGCCGGCGGCTCTGCTGCGCCGACATCGGGTCCCAGACGTCGTCGACGAGCGCTGTGCGCGGGAGAAAGAAACAAGAGAATGTTAGCGCGGGAGAACCAACAACAACAAAAAGAGATACGACAGAAAAAAAACACGAGAAAAACGCAAAGAAAAACCAGCGAACGTTAATGCACGAGTGCTGCGCAGGATAGAGAAAAAACAAGCGAGCGTTCACGCGCGTGCATGCGTTTGTGCGCGAGAGGACACCCTACACGGGGCGCTCTGAAACAAGTGTTGACACAGGTGTCGTTTATAATAGGCCGCAGTGGTTCTCAACCTTTTTTGAGTCACGAACCCCTTTGAGAATCTGGTGAAAGCTACAGAACCCTCCCCAGAATGAGTGTCAATGACACTGTAGCTAACCTTGGGTGTGATAGAAGAGGGAGGGGGGATATATAAAGCAAGAGTATATATGGGAGAACTCCCATTCTATAGCTCCCATTATATACTCTTGATAATGATATATGCATAAGTTTTGATGCGAAAATGAATGTTTCAGATCTGAAAGTCTGAAATCTTGACGAGAGATGGCGGTGCTATGCCTAAATTATCGCCATTTTGGTTTTCGAATATCACGCAAATAAAAACAATAAAATATTCCAGTCAAATTTACTGTAACGAAGAATCTAAAACCCAATATTACACGTATATAGGTATGATTGTAGAGTTGTTGATCAGTGAGACGAAATAAACATAATAGGACGTTGTCATCTCTCCCATAGGAGTAACAACTGTTTTGGGGCTAGCCTTACACATCCACATACCAAAATTTAACAAAATCGAATTAATTTAGATGGCCATGTTTATTTTTGCCAAAAACTGAAAAAGTGGGCGTGGCCCGAAAGTAGGTCGACTGGCTTGCTCCAAAATAGGAAGTTCAAATCTCTCCCATAGGAGTAACAAC
>NW_014579777.1:1466-18242 GCF_000485595.1 Priapulus caudatus
GAGCGAGAGAGAGATATATGCTGTTTACGTCATATAACGATCGCCCATAGCAGATAGACTATAGATGTCACGCAGCATCCGCTGCTGCTCAAGTACAGCTCAGGCAGAGGCGCCTTGGACATATTTACATTGCTCGACGTATACTCGTGTAAGCCGGCCTTGATTTGTTTACACTAGTCGACCGGTAAGCTCGCCTATAGCGGGGTCGGTCGGTCGGGCATGGCAAATAGCACCGCGAATTTCGTGTTTTCCTTTCGTGTGAAAAGCGAGAGACGCACGGTCGCGAGCACGCACGCATGTATGCTCACACGCGTGTGGAAAAATATACAGAAAATACGCGTCTACAAAAGGAGAGACAAAGCAGAAAGAGGGAGAGAGAGAGAGAGGGAGAGAGAGAGAGAGACGGAGAAAGAGAAAGAGCAAGCGTATGAGGACGGCAGAAAAGAGAAAGAGCAAGCGATTGAGAAGCTGGTTGAAGGGGACAAGAGAAGAGAGAGAGAAAATGAGAGATGGAACCTATAGAAAGCAAGCCTTAGTTAGCTTGCATGGGCAAGCGGTGTCATACATCTCGCTCCCGCAAAGCCGCTAAAATTATTAACAATTTTTATTTCCCGCTGAAAACAGGTGCGAGATATTTGCGATGATATTTACGTTACCTCAGATTATGTCATTTTGTCCCCCGTATATGTATTATGTACAGTGTTATGTACTCTATTATAGAGTACATAAGTAGTACATAGAGTAATATATAGAGTACATAGAGTAATACTTATATATTAATGCATCACATGACTTTGCAATCTACTCGGCAAATATGAAGTGAATAAAACAAAGTTTCTTAAACGAACAATTTCAATTTGTATTTAAACACAAACGTAACACATTGCAACTGGAATAAACATTGGAACAAAAGTATTGTTCAAGTATCCTTTGGAATACACATTGAAAGCGTCAACATCAATACGTGATTTAGAACAGTCGCTATAGATTGCTGCGTCGCGCAAGCAATAGTGCCCGCTCAGGCGGGCACCATTGTTTCATAGTACCTGCGACGTTATCCAATGGAATTTCAACGATTTATCATGTGATACACTAATAGAGTATTAGTCTCTATTATGTACTCTTGATCTTATTAAGTATTGCGCGGTTTTATCCGCAGTTGTACTTTATGTGCAGTAATTAAACTCTTATTTTGTTACATCTCGCTCGAGGTCTGTGTGCATCGTACATGGCCTCATCTCTATACACTCACCAACATTCCCCGTACCTCGTGTTATCTTTCCCTGTCTGATGAACATCCCCCGTGTTTATCTTTCGTCGCGCGAAGGTTCTGCGTGTTTGCGCCTCTTCCACGCGAACCGCTAGAGCAACACTTCAGCGCGCATGCGCGTTACCGGGGGCGACGCATTGTGACGATGTTTGAGCGATGAAAAACCAGTTTCCTGTTCCGATGAACACAGTTATGGGGCTAGCTGAGCAAATATCGGCGGCGTCAAGCTATGTGCGGGAATTATCAGGGCCGAAGCCTGGGGGGGGGCAGCTGCCCCCTAGATTTTGGAGCAAAATTAAAAAATAAGCTTAGCTAAAAATCGTATATAACCCTAACGTTATTTTTTTGGTTACTTATCCGTGAAAGCCTTGTCTCAGACCCACCCCTACCACACTATGGACGTCGATCAAGAGCTGCGTCCGTCGCTCATCATTACACAGTTGAGTCATGAAATTTTGCCTCCCCCCTAAGGAATTTGCTCAGCCTATGGCCCTGACTATAACCTGCACGCCACAATGCTCCCCAACCCGACTTCACCCATACACAGTCACTTCGACCCTCACTCACCTACATACACTCATATGCTTATGCACTCACTCACTACTACATGCCTATACACTCGAAGACGCCTTCAATAGTACAATCCTTTACCTGTGCTCACCTTCACTATTGCATTTACCCTATACACAGCATTTCTATTACATACAGCCTATATGCACCCCTTCACTACTACATGTTACATCCGATATACATCTACCCCAATACATTATTAACCCTATCAACACTTCCACTACTATCACTACACACCCTCACTATAATAATATAATAATATATTAATAATAATAATAATTAAATATTATTCACTCCTGGTGTTATAGTAACAGCGCAATGATACGCGGACAAATAAAGCGAGAACCGAATTCCACGGTTACCGCGTTACTATGTGCCACAGACGCGACAACGACTCCCGAATTTTCCTGCAAAGTGACTCTGACGTGAAAGGCTACAATGCTATATTGGCACGACAACAGACCTATACACCGTCTATACGCCGCTGTCACCATGTTGCATGTCTTCAAAAACCTATCACGATTTCGATATACGCGCTCGCTCAATGCGAAATAAGTCGACGACGGACTTTGACAAATGCTCCGGAAAGGTTGGAGTGAAAGGGGCGGCGAACACAGCCACGCATATTCGATTACCACTTTGTCACCTGCTGCCTGCTTGCGCATGCGCATGACCGCCGCACCTCTTCTGCGGACCTCACACTGGGCGGTCCGCAGCTAATATTATGCAACTCACATCAAATGGCGGTCATCGCGAGAACCGTATGGGAGGGAGGGAGGGTCCCATTGGTAGAAAGCAGGTCAGAACACCCTCCCCCTCTCCACCTGACAGCTATTATCATAAAATAAAGTACATAAGCATTACAAAAACCGTTGCGAAAAGCGCTATTTGCGTATGTCGCAGGCTTTCTATAATGCGGCGTGGACGGGATTTGACTAATGACCGAAGACTCGCCAGTAGCGAATGCGAAGAACTCGTGAGGGGCGCTCTCGTTCGGAGTGCGGTACGCGCTACTGCATGTGCAGACGTACATGGGCTGATAGATAGATAGAAAGATAGATAGAGAGATAGATAGATAGATAGATAGATAGATAGATAGATAGATAGATAGATAGATAGAAGATAGCAAGATGTGTAGAATGGATAGATAGATAGATAGAATAGATAGCATTAGATAGATAGGATAGATTAGATAGATAGAATAGATAGATAGATGTAGATTAGATAGATAAAGATAGATAGATAGGATTAGATAGATAGATGAAGATAGATAGCATAGGTATAGCATAGATAGATAGATAGATAGATAGATAGTAGATTAGATAGATAGATAAAGATAGATAGATATGATAGCATGAAGTGATAGATAGATAGAAGATAGATAGATAGATAGATATGATAGATAGTATAGATAATAATAGTATAGCCATAGATATAGATAGATAGATAGATTATGATAGTATAGATAGATAGATAGCATATGATAGATAGAATAGATAGATAGATAGATTAGCATAGATAGATAGATAGATAATAGATAGATAGATGATATTATAGATAGAGTAGCAGTATAGATCGATTATATGCAGAAAATAACTATAATATAATATCATGACGTCATGGTCGCGAAGGCGCTGATAGAACGCGCCCGCGCGCGAAAGAGATGGAGATGGCAGAGAAGAAAGAAAGAGGAACAGAGAGACAGAGACATGTATATAACACCGCTAACACACATACACCCCACACGCATAAACTTACCGCCAAAATATGCCCTAAATAATAATAGAATCAGTGCCTTCTTGTTTCTTATAGCTCGCAAGCGTAGTGTTCCCCTAAAACAATAATAGAATCAGTCGCCTTCTCTTGTTTCTTAATCGCAGCGTAGCTGTGTCTGTATCTATCTCTACACCGAACTCCGCCTGCCTCCGCCCGTGTGCACGCGATGTACGCTGCGGGAAATCAATATCCAGCTGCACGATAAAGCTCGGAGACGTCAGCGTATCGTCGCTAATGGAACGACGCGCTGTTAGCGCGGCTGCGCACTGGACAGAGCGTGCGACGTCACGATAATCATCAGCAGACGCGTTCGTACCTACGCGCGCCGTGATGACGGAGATGAGCCGTCAGCGATCATCTCAGCGTACGCGCTCCGTGATGACTGGAGATGAGTCCGTCACGATATCTCAGCGGTACGCGACCCTCCGTGATGACGGAGATGAGTCCGTTCAGGATATTCTCAGCGTACGCGCTCCGTGATGACGGCAGATGAGTCCGTTACGAATTCTCAGCGGACCGCGCTCCGTGTGATGACGTCACGATATCTCAGCCGTACGCGCTTCGTGACGACGTCACGATATCTCTAGCGTACGCGCTTCGTGACGACGTCACGATATCTCAGCAGTCGAATCGTACGGTACGCGCTCCGTAGATGGACGTCACGCATATCTCAGCAGACCATCGTACGCTACGCGCCCTACGGCAGCTATTATATAGCCTAGTAAATTATAGCGGCATTATTCCTATGCTGCGAAATATACACACTCAGGCGCTTGTCTATTTCTGTATAACTCATTTTGGCAGACATTCAAAATATCGCACATTCTTCGCTACGCACCCAATATAGGGGATTACAGGTAATGCCGCGGAATAGGTAGAAAGAGCCACGTACGGGCTACTGCTTACTCGCGTATTACAGTATCCGAGATTGCCTGCCACTTATGTGAAAGGTAAGAGACGGCCACGCGTATAGCCGCGAAAGCGACAGGAAGTGGATGAAAACAGATTGTGGTTCGTGTCTTGAATATCTGTCGATGCCTTGCCTTATCAGACGCTGCTTGAAGGCATGGCCAACCAGAATAATTACTATGGATGACGACGATACGACAAAAGGATGCATCCGATCATGATGATGCATGCCATGAAGATGATGATAATTGATAATGCATGATGAGAGTGATGCCTGCTGCTGCTGCTGCTGACTGCCTTGCCGCTGCTGCTTCTGATGCTGCCTGTGATGCATGATGATTATGATGACAAATAATTGATGTATGATAACGATGATGATGATGATAGATGATTGACGACGACGATGCACGGCGATGATGATGCTGCTGGAATGATGATGATGATGATGTGCTGATGATGAATAATGATGCCGGTGCTTCTGTTGTTGCATTATATTGATAGATAGATATAATATATATATATATCAAGAGCTAATAATACCTCTATATAAGTATTATTTATATAATATACCCCCATAATACTACCATGGCGTATTAGGTAGCTCTTTGATATATATATATATTATAAGCCTTTGTGCCAGACGAAAGAATATCTTTATTCAAACCTAGGCGAGCACATGCGGTGTTACCTATCACATGTGCTTTCTCTTTACTCTAAAAAAATTATACGCTCATCCTGATTCCGATTGGCAAATCCCCGCGGATCTCGGCAACTGGTTTTTTATTCACCTATAATCTCTAATGAAATGAATGAGGGCGGCCTAGTGAGGCCCCTGGGGAAGCTTGCTCCCCTACTCTCTCGCTCTCTCTCTCTCGGCTCTCTCTCTCTCTCTCTCTTTCTCTCTCTCCTCTCTTTCTCTCTCTCTCTCTCTCTCTCTTTCTTCTCTCTCTCTGCTCTCTCTCTCTCTCTACTCTCTCTCTCTTTCTCTTTCTCTCTCTCTCTCTGTCTCTCTCTCTCTCGCTCTCGCTCTCGCTTCGCTCTCGCTTCTGCTCTCTCTCTCTCCTCTCTCTTTCTCTCTCTCTCTCTCTCTCTCCTCGCCTGTCTCTCTCTCTTTTTTCCCCTTCTCTCTTCCCTCTCTTCTCGCGCGCCTTTCTCTCTCTCTGTTCTCACTCTCTCGTCTCTCTGTTCTCACTCTCTCTCTCTCTTGCTCTCTCTCTCTCTCTCTCCCTCTCTCCCTCTCTCTCTCTCTCTCTCTCCCCTCTCTCTCTTCTCTCTCTCTCTCTTCTCTCCTGTCAGGTTGCTTATCTCTCCACTCTCTTCTCTCTCTCTTCTCTCTCTCCTCTCTCTCTATCATGCTGATTCTCACTTTCATGCGACCTCGTGCTGAGCCGGATCGTCAAGTCTCGTCATCTCAATCTCTCGCAGCCTCAAAATTCCTCTCTCTGCTCTCTCATTCTCTCTCTAGTGGTCTCTCTCTCTTTTGCTTCCTCTTCTCATTTTCACTCTCATCAACAGCGTCTAGCGGCGACCGTCAGCGCGAACTAAAACTTATGTGAACGAGTGTAAATAGTGAATATCTGTATATCCATGTATCTATCTATTCTATATATAATATATATATTATTTATCTATAATATATTATATATATATATATTTATTTATTTATATATAACTAGTCGTTTCGTCGCGCGGAAACTTGGTAGTAAATATGCTATAATCCGATCTATAAATATTATATAATGCCAGAGTTACATACAATCCCTATTCATGTACTCCTTGATTATATATATATATATATATATATATAAGTAGTATATATATCAAAGGCTAAATAATACATGCAGCTAATGTACACTAACGGTTGGTACGAGATTGTATGTAACTGCCAGGTGCCACAGCGCTGTTCACGTTTAGATTATTTACACAGCAGCCTATATTAAATCGATACTGATGTTCTCATTACATTAGTGAGATGTATAGTAGGATGAAGGTGAACGCACTGGCAAGAATCAAACACGGTCCGTTACTAAACCATGCCGCATATACACCTCACGCCGTTAAATGCACGCAAGACACATACGCGTGCGCACACATACATGCACGCACATTTACAAACACACACGCGTGCGCATACATACATACATGCATGCACGCACACACACGCGCGGACATACACATGACACACATACACACACACACACACACACACACATCCAACACACACACACACACACACACGCACGCACGCACGCACGCACGCACTGCGGCGCGGCGCCTCCCCACGATTCAGCCCACGGCTCTAGACAGCCGAGCGCGGCGCTTCCTGCTACAAACTCCGCGGATACCGCGAGTCCCTACAAACAAATACCCGTCCATTAGCGACAGGGAATGTATATTAGTTGCATGAGTTTCTCGCGGCAGCGCTTCACGCTCACCACGAGTCTTACATCTTCACAGGTTCGTCTTTTCACGCTCGCTGCGGCGCTTCAGCTTCCCGTGAGGCTGCGGGCTGCACGCTCGACTGTCGGCTAATGCACGCATGCAGCGCCGCCGGCCCGATCGATAACCGCCAACGTCTTACTAAATAATTAATTAAAAATTAATTAGGCATTATCTCCGACGGCGCGCGAGTGTCTCCTTCATGCGAAGATGGAAATGCTGCTACTAGTGACGATGCTAGTTGGTGACAGCACATACATAGTGGCAGATGCAATTGGGAGATGTTGAAACCCACCGCCCTGCTCATCACACATTCTGCCTCTGCCTGTCAGTGTCTGTTATTATATTATAATGTACGTATGCATCTACATCACGTCATTGTATACTATATATATTATATATATATATTATATATATATATATATAGTATATATAGTATATGATATGATTATATAGGGAGAGAGCAAGATGCCGCTGGCAAAGCCGATAAACTTAATAAATGAAAATATATATACTATATATATATACTAGCTGCGGGTTACCCGCCTGCGACTGGGTAAAATCGTGCGTACTAATTCATTACTATTCATAATCGCGACAATAGGCAACATTGGGCTAAAACATCGAGACAATAACATTGCACAGAATATTGAAATTTACAATTTAGCATGGGGGAAAAAACTGTTACGCTATGACATTTATGTGACAGCACAACCCAACTTAGAACCCCTGGAACATAATAGTTAATATGGTGTAAATGAGAAAAAGTTATTATAACAGCATGTACGAGTAAGTTGCCAGTTTTCATTTGAAAACCTCTTGATAAACAAATGTATTTTATGTTATTTCTCTAGCGTGAAATATGTAAAGATTCCCGGTGTCAGTGTGCTGGAACTGTTTGAGGCTGCCCACGTACTGGCATGTAACGTATGGCACGTACGCGCCACGAAAGCAATGTACAATGAGTTGGCACTTCTTATTGAGAAAGCCCTCTGATAAAACAATGCAATCGTAAACCTCTGAGCCTGTCCTGGCTGTGCTCTGCTTTATAGCTGGAGCGTGCGACTGGTTTCGGTTTCACAATAGCAACAGCCTGATGAAGGCGATTGGCCAAGAAATAGTCATCGATGTTTTCTGTGTGGCAGCTACTTACAGTGCCTACGAATGGACGGGGTTTTTTACGAGATTTTTCGCGTGAGTTTGACGCGTTGACAGGTTTTTTTGGTCTAAGAACACTCCCGGGTTATAAGTGAGGATGCCCCTGTTGAAATATTCCAATCCAGCATTCGCCTTGGGGGCGTTTGGCGCCGCCTATACGCGGAAGATACATACATACATACATACATATCATTACATACATACATACATTCATACATACATTTACAATACATACGAACTCAAATATCATATTAAGATATTATATATATATATTATTATTATATATATTCATGTTCTCTCTCTTCTTTCTCTTCTCTCTCTCTCTCTCACTCTCTCTCTCTCTCTCTCTCTCTCTCTCTCTCTCGGCTCTCTCTTCTCTCTTCCTCCTTTCTCTCTCCTCTCTCTCTCTCTGCGTCTCTCTCTCTCTCTCTCTCTCTTCCTCCTCCTCTCTCTCTGTCTTCTCGCTCTTCATCTCTCTCTCCTCTCTGCTCACTCTTCACTCTCACTCTCACTCACTCACTCTCTTTCTCTTGGGCATGACTAGGCCTTTTTGTGCAGAAGTCGTTCGGACTCTGATCAATAATTAACAATAATTAACAATTAATAACAATCAGTAAGTAGCTGACGATTTTAATCAGTAAATAGTGCGCTATTTGTCGGTGTTTCTACGTTTTTGCCTCGGTGTACTGTAGTGTCACAGCTCCGCAAGACGATGATCACCGCGGTGATAAAGTCTAGCGCTGACCTGTGACTACGTCTGCGGGAATGTGCAAGAAATCAAAGTGTTTTGATTTTGAGCGACTCGTCGCTCCCAATCGCTCCCAAATTGCTCTAGAATTGCTTCGAAATCGCATGCGTGTGCACACGCGGTGACACATCGACCGATCGCTCGCGGTTGCAGGTTGCAGCGACGAGCAACCAAAAATCGCAGGTCTGCGCTAGGCTTAAGGCGCGCAGGCAGTGCCGGAGGTTAACCTCGGTAGTTCTTCTGCTAAGCTCTTCAGTTCTATGCTGTCTAATTGCTCCACCATCTGAGCGCATAGTTTAATTTCTTCGCCCGTACCCCGACCGACTGACCGACCGACAGACCGACCGACCGACCGACCGACCGACCGACCGACCGACATATGCTTACATATATGAATAAGGGAAGCAGGGGTGGAGTGCGGGGCTGCGTGTAGGCTGTAGCACATGCTTGTAGCAGTGCTGGCCAGCTCCGCGATCTCTGGCTGCAGCACCACTCTGACCCATCACTCAGCTGCTCATCCAGATGCGTTTGTTTTCCTAAGCACGAGTAAATACTCGTCTAAGCGAGAGAGAAGGGCTGCTTCTCACTAGGAGCGTCTTGTGCGGAGCAATATGTACGATGCTTGCTGATAGTGGATTGTGGGAGGAGGGGGGGAGGTGGGAGGAGGAAGGAGGGAAGAGGGAGGAGGGATGTGGGAGTAGGGAGGCGGGAGTAGGGAGGTGGGAGGAGGAGGAGGGAGGAAGGAGCGGAGGAGGTGGGAGGAGGGAGGAGGAGGAGGGAGGAGGGAGGTGGGACGGCGAGGAGCGACAAGAGATGGGAGGTGAAAGGAAGGAGGTGGAGCGGGGAGGCAGGGAGGAGAGCAGGAAGGAAGGAGAAGCGGAGTGGAGGGGTGGGGAGGAGGAGGCGAGAGAGGGGAGGAGAGGGTGGGTAGGAGGGGCAGGTGGGAGGAGGAGAGAGGAAGAGGAGGGAGAGGGAAGAGGGAGGAGGACGGAGGGGGAACCGGGTAGTAGGGTGTGGGATGCATGACGCGGCGTTTTCTCTTCCTGGTTGCACCTGCTTGTTTCACCTCCAATCCCGGGGGCCGAGGGTTGTGGTTGATTATCGGTATATTCAGGCGGGGCAACTAGTTGGGAGATTAGAACATGTATCTGATCTTCGCTTTCTAAACTCGGAGTCGCCCGCAGTTGGCGAATGGTGTCCACCTCGGCCAATCCTCGCCAACATAAGTCGGTAATGTAAACCCAGGATAACGCAACATTTCAACGCTGAGTGATAATGTCATCTGGAACCGCACAGAATGACCCTAGGGTGAAGGAGACCTCGTGCGTTAGCTGTGACCGTGCCAATGGTTACGCGCGTCCATTCACGATTAAGCCGAGAAAATGTTTTGTCAAGTTCTCGGAAAAACAATCTATGTGCCACTAATGATGCTAGCTACTGCTGTATTTCCGCACAAGATACAAGTTGTTTATTATGCGTGCTCCAATGCACGCACACACACGCACGCACGCGCGCACACGCATTAACACACGCACGCACGCGCACCTTCTTTATTAGATACAATAATGTAACCCAAACCCAAGAGGACCCCCTATCCTCTTGGGTTTGGGTTACATTATTGTATCTACTTCTTTATATGCTCTTGATATTATTATTATAGGATATATATAGTATATATATTATATATATATATATGTGTGTGATGTGTGTGTGTGTGCCTGTGCTAGGAGGAAAGCGCTGTGTTATATTATAACAGACCCCAGCATCTGCACATCAAGGGACTATTAACTTTATGATGATGATATTTGCCATAACCACGCCAGGTTTTCACTACTCTCGAGCTAGCCTCCTCTGTTCCTTCTTTGCCATAAATTCCTCTCCAGGCTCGCAAGTCTCCATTAAAACTCTGAGCGCGGTGTAAAAAAAGCATTTAAACGCAGCCACGTTGCAGTAATTAACCTGCCTATATGCCGCCAGGTCGGCCCCATTCCTCCCCGCCCCGTCCTTTCTAAATGGCGACCGTTGTCTTACACGTTAGAACAGCGCCCGGCGGTATAGAAGTCGTCATTATGATGAGCCCGAGCGCGGCTAACAGGCGCGCTCCCCGAGAGATGTTCACAAGACCATCTCTCGCAGTACAGCCCCTCTCTTCTGATGCTTCTCTACCCTCTCTCTCTCTCTCTTTCTCTCTTTCTCTCTATCTCTCTCTCTCTCTCTCTCTCTCTCTCTCTCTCTCTCTCCCCCTCTCCCCTCTCTGTCTCTCTCTCCCCTCCATCGTTTCTCTCTCTTCTCTTCTCTTTCTCTCTCTCTCTTTTCTCTTTCCTCTCTTCTCTCTCTCTCTTTCTTTCTTTCTCTCTCTCCTCTCTCTCCTCGCTCACCTTCTCTCCCTTTTTTTTCTCTCTCTTTCACTCTCACTCCTCCTCTACCCCGCTCTCTCTCTCACTCTCTCTTTCTCTCTTCTATATATATATCATATCTCTCCCCACTCTCTCTAATCTCTATCTCTCTCTCTTCCTATCTGAGAAGGGAGAGAGAGACGAGAAGCGGAGAGGAGCGCGAGAGCAGAGGCGCAGAGAGACGGGGGGGGGGGGGAAGGATCCACGAACTCAGCGCTGTAATTCAATATACGACGCTATTCCTGAACAGAATTGAAATAAGTTTCGCCTCGTGATGGCTTCGTTCGTTTTCGCTGGCAGCCGCGCGCGTTAAAAAATATACGATGTGCAAGAAATTCACAGTAAATGTCGGCGAGAGCGCATATTTCAGCTTTCCGACCGAAACAGATGAGTGAAGACGATTGATAGCGCAACGCAGCAGAGTATTTATACATCACTCGCACACGCTTGGTCACGCGCACACACACACGCACGCGCACACGCACACACACACACACACACACACACACACACACACACACACACACACACACACACACCACACACATACACACACACACACATTCACACACACACACACACACACACACACACACGAACACACACAATACACACGCAAACAAACACTACACACACACACGTATGCACATACACACCCACGCGCACAAACACACACACGCACACACACAGAGAGACTCTCTCTCGTTTTCTCTCTCGTGCTCTCTCTTTTCATACTCACTCTCTCTCTCTGCTCTCTTCCTCGCGCACTCCCCTTTTTGCTCCCCCCACCACTCTGCCCTCAGCCACGTACCATGTATTTTTGCCGATAAAAGTCAAGACGCGACTTATCGGTACCCGCATGAACGATTATCTCCTTTTGCTATTAGTGTCTCTTCAAGCGCCAGCCCCGGAAGTATACCGACCGATCTGCTCATAGTTATATACCGTACATGACTGGATACCGAGTGAGAACGAGCGAGGTTCTCCATCGGTGTGGTGAGATCGTAGTGCAGTCGACGACCAGGGTATGCTGCATAACAGCGGCGTCTTATCGTCGCATTTACGTCCTTCACGTGGTTCACATGTGTGTCAGGGGCCCCATCATAGGGGGTGTAAATAATACATTGACTGTCTATAAAACTTTTACTAACATTGACTGTCTGTGCGGTGTTTCAGCAGAAATTTTTATTCTTTATAAAAATATTCAGGTAGTTAGTTATAATATCAAAAACATTTTTCATAAGCTAGCCCAGCTTACATGTACTGTATTAGTATACCTACAAGGCTAAAACTATGTTAATTTACTTTTACGAGAATTACGATTTTGACAGAGAGTAATACAATCTCTCTTTACCCGGGGGAAATAATAGCAGGGGGATTCATTTAGACAAAAACACAATACTAGAGGAATTCTGCTAATGGTCTCGGTACGGGAGGAGGGTCCATGGGAGGTGGACACCATTGATTTTCACCGCCACCGGTGTGACACCAAACCTAGTGACGCCGCCTGTGGTGTGTGTGTGTGTGTGTGTGTGTGTGTGTGTGTGTCAACTATTCGCCTCTCGTCGTGCTTCGCTGAATGATACATTATATCACACACTTCACACACGTAAATTACAAACTAAATGTAACTAATGCAGACCTATAGTTAAGCCATGGGTCAAAGTGCCAAACATATGGAGAAACTTTGCGAAGACTGAGATAACATATAGGGTAAAATCGCATGCAGTTCAATAGTAAATTGTCAATGAGTTCTTCTTCCCACCATCTAGTCAATTAGCACCCTCTAAGCTACCTCACCACCTCTAGCTCTAGAGCTATAGCCCTTCGCTCTGCCACATGTACAGGAGCCTTGGCAGAGCGAAGGGCTATAGTTCTAGAGCTACATCTAACACCGTTCATCGCTGGTTAACGTCAATTTTTCTCCTAGTCCAATTGCCTTCCGATAGAACTATAGTGATCGTGATTTTAACTGCGTATGTAAATCTACGGCATAGTACCGTGTACGTGTGTTTACATTGCTGTATAGTTAGGCTGCCAGGGTCTATGTCTCCCTGGGTACAGCCGGAACGTACCCTGGGTACGGTCCGGTATATCGGAACGTACCCTGGTACTATCTAATATGCCGGACCGTACCTCGCCTACTCCAGTAACGAGTCTAGGGAGTCGCCTACGCCTACTCCCTAACCCTAACCCTAATCCTAATCCTAACCCTAACCATATCAGATAGTTACCAGGGTACGTTCCGGTATACCGGACCGTAACCAGGGTACTTTTCGGCAGTACCTAGGCCTAGGGAGACATAGACCCTATCAGCTATAGTTATAGAGGCATTTGAAGTTAGCAATGCGGCTCCGATCTTCGTCGCGTTACCGCACGCATTTATCTTTTTAATTTCATAAAAATAGAGACTACGTCGTCAAGCCTATACATCGAACCTCAACGTGATGTAAATTCCAATCGAAAAGAAGCAGGAAAGTTTGCATACAACGATTTGAAATGAACAGCGGCCGACAGCCTAACAGCTGAGCGCAATGCGGGGGAGTCGCGATTGAATTCGGTGAAACAAAATTTGTTACTTTGGCCGTATTTCAACGTTTAACGGTATAGTCGTATCACTTCTTCGTAATCCTAAGAAAATGTTATAGCGGTTTCCTACCTTTGCGAATGCGTGTCTGGCAGTAATAAGTAGTGCGGACGCGTTGAAATTACATTTTAACGCAAAACTTCGTGATACTTCGCATGCAGCTGTATTCAATATGGCGGCGAGATCATGAAGGCACGCAAAAATGCTTGTACATTTCTAGATAGCATGCGGGCATCACGTGAGCCAGGAGCTACATATACCTATATATGGTTATGTAGCTCCTTGCACGTGAAGAATAGTTAGTTTTCGCTGTCTCCGCCAGGGTACGGGGAACCAAACAAAAACAATGTGTCGTTTATGTATATGTGGGGCGGACCGGGAGCGGAATTAATGTCAAGTAATGTGCATTTTGTAGGTTTAATAAATCAACGTTAAATCAGTTGCAAACGTTAAACGTTTTTTTCAGAGATTCATATCTTATTATCATTGTGTGCGCTCGCGCGCGTGTGTGTATGTGTGTGTGCGTGTGTGCGTGTGTGCGTGTGCGTGTGCGTGTGCGTGTGCGTGTGCGTGTGCGTGTGCGTGTGCGTGTGGCAGGTGTGCGTCGGTGCATCGTGTGTGCTGTGCGTGCCCTGGTTTGTGTTGGTGTGTGTGCGTGTGTGTGCTGTGTGTGCCTGCGTGTGTGCAGTTTGTGCTGTGCGCTTTGCGTGTGCGTGCTGCGTGCTGCTCGTGTCGCCGCTCGCGCGTTGACCAGGCGTGTGCGTGTGCTGTGTGCGTGTGTGTGTGTGTGTCCGTGTAGTGTGTGTGAGTGTGATGTTGTGCTGTGCTGATGTTGTGTGGTGTGTGTGGGTGTGTGTGCGTGCACTGTGTTGGTGGCTTTGTGTGTGTGTTGCTTGTGGTGTGTGGTGTTGTGTGTCCTGGAGCTGTGGGTGTGTGTGTGCTGTGTGTTGTGTGTGTGTGTGTGTGTGTGTTTTGGGTGGGGCTGAACCGCATATGAGAGAGAGAAGAGGGCGAGGCAGGAGGGAGCAATATAGAGAAGATAGATGAAGAAGAGAGAGGGGAAGGGAGAGACGAGAGAGAGCAGCCGGGAGAGATGAGAGGTAGAGGACGTAGGGAGGGGAGAAACAGAGAGAAGAGAGAAGAGAGCAGAGAGAAGAGCAGAGTAGAGACAGTCAGGAGAAGACAGAGGAAGGAGAAGACGAAACGAGGAGAGAGAAGGAGCGAGAGAGAGACGAGAGAGAATGAGACGAGAGAGACGCAGAGGAGAAATGGCAGAGAGCAGAAGAGACGGAGAGAGGGGGATGAGAGAGAGAGAGAAGGATCCAACTGAGGAAGAGGAGACGGGAGAGACCGAGAGAGAGAGAGGGAGAGGGACGACGAGAGAAAGAGGAGAGAGAAAGAAAGAGACGAGAGAAGAGAGAGGTGAGGAGACGAGCAGAGAGAGGAAGGAAGGCAAGAGAGAGAGAGATGAGAGACGAGAAGAGATGAGATCGTAGGGAGAAGAGAGAGAAAGAGAGAGAGAGGAGACGGATGCGAGAGAGACGAGACCGAGAAGAGAGCAGAGACGAGAGAAAGATGAACAGCGCGATAGCCATACTCCATAATATAATAATGAGATATGGCGCGCACGTAAATAAAGAAAGAGCATAGCGACTTTATATACAAAAGAAAGATTTTCAAAAGATAAATTGAAAATGGCTTAACATGAGAAGCGAATCGCAGCATAGCCTGCAAAAGGACTTTAATGGCTAGAGCTGTAAGAAATCAAAATCAGATGTTATTTGGATCGGAAGGTGTATAGCATCAAATGCCGATTTAAATGCCGCTAGATAGTACGACATAACGAGTTTATTAGGGAGTCGTTTGGCCATCGTATGATGTCGGGAGCGGCTATTGCCGCTTTTTCCATGGCTCCTTTTTTCATGGGCTCCATTTTCTTAACAGCCGCCGGGTATAATTGAAAAATGATACGATAATTTGAGTAATTCGGTTGGACAGATAAGAAATCAATAGGCACTATGGGAACGTCTCAATAAAAAGCAATGCTAAATAAACACCGAATGTACCAAAGTCTTAATGTTTCTATACTCTATTTCGCCTATAACTCACCGGTAAATGCGGTCAAATGCTATCTGCAAACACACAAGCTTACACGCACGTCCGCGCCATGTGTCAGAAACAATCATGATATAAGAGCAGCCTTACTCATTATAATATCTCTGTGATTCATGTTGTTGACTTTGATGCACAGCGCGGACGTAGCCGGATGTATATCGTGGTGTAGACAGCGATGAGCCATTGACCGGCATTTACAGGTGATTATAGGCGAAATATAGAGTAGGAAAACGTAAGACTTTGGTACATTTCGCTGTTTATTTACCACTTAATGTGTTGTAAGATCAAGCTATCACCGACACGTGGCGCGCTCGCTGCAACAAACACACATCGAAATATAAGAGGAGTGTCTCATTTAATGCTCTTATTAGATTCGCTTTGTGCACAGCGCGGACGTGCGCGTGTACTCTCTGTGTGTAGCAGCATGAGCCATTGACCGCGACGCTTTACAGCGTGATTATTAGGCGAAATAGACGAGAGAAACGTTAAGACTTTGGTACATGTAGTGCTTTATGTTATTTACATTAATTTTTTTATATTGAGACCGCTTCAAGTGCCTGATGAGCGAAATCAAAAAGCAGCCTAATCAGAAACAGCTAAAACGAAACGTATTACATATGAATCATCGCAACCTCACGTAAGAACACACTCGACGAATCACAACACCGCGTCAAAGTTGAAAAATTTAGTGCGCGCCCGGGCTGCGTGTAAACGTGTGTGTGCGTATTGCCGTAGTGTGAGTGTGCGCGCACCGTACGTGTTTGTAGTGATATATGCAATGCGCGCATATGCTGGTGCGCGGGCGGTG
>NW_014579777.1:19929-22372 GCF_000485595.1 Priapulus caudatus
TCTATTATTTATTATTGATTATCATCATCTTGCATCATCATCATCATCATCACTCATCATCATCATTATGATATTTAGTAGTGTGTGGTGTTGTTGTTTTATTGTTGCTTTGTCACTGCTGCTGCCTGTAGTGATGCGCTTGCTGCTGGCTTCTGCGCATGCTGCTGCTGCGCTGCTTCTACTAGCTACTGCCCTATCTGTTGCTCGGCTGCCTACTGGCTACTACCGCCGCCGCGATTGGCAGCGAGTGAAACGATGGCAATGTATCACGCCCGTTAATAAGTGGGCCCTGAACCTATCTGAATGCGCAATGTGTTATGTATGCGCGCATGGTGTATGCACTACCTATTTAGCCCTAACTGACGTGCACAGTGTTAACTGCATAGTTGTATGGCTTTGTTAAGAGCCAGAGAGATGATGCAGCGGATGATATGCTAAGGAAATAGTATCAGTTAGTGACATAATGAACAGCATCATGCAGGCGGGATGCTAACCCGGCGTCTATTCACCGATCCATCCATCCATTCATCGATTTATCCAATTCATCAATCGTCCTCCATCCATCCATCCATCCATCCCACCATACTATCCATCCATCATCCATCCACTCCATCCATCCCATCCATCATCCTCCATCATCCATCCATCCATCCAATCCATCCATCATCCATCATCCATCCATCCATCCATCTATCCATCCATCCACCATCCATCCATCTATCCATCCAATCCACCATCCATCCATCCATTCCACATCTATTCCATCCACTCCATCATCCCACCTCCATCCATCGATCATCCATCCATCCATCCATCCATCCATCCCATCCATCCAATCCACATCCATCCATCACCATCCATCCATCCATTCCATCCATCCATCCACTATCTTTATCTATCCATCCATCTTCACCATCTCATCTATCTATCTATCCATCCATCTCCATCCATCCATCATCCACCCATCCATCCAATCCATTCCATCCTCCCATCCACCACTCCATTTATTTCTCACATTTAATTCATGCATGGATGGATCGGTATAATGAATGGCATGGTTGCGAGTGGCATGGAATGCGCATGGATGGATGGATGGATGGATGATGCGTATGGATGATGGATGCGATGGATGGATGGATGATGCATGCATGCATGCATGCATGCATGATGGCCTCGGGATGCGATGCATGTATGCATGGATGGAAGCATGGATGGCATGGCATGTTATGGCATGATGATGATGGATGGCATGGATGGATGGATGCATGTGATGGGGGATGGCCATGGATGGTAGATGGATGGATGGATGGATGGATAGATGGATGGATGGATGGATGGATAAATCGATGAATAAATGGATGGATGGATGAATGGAAGAATGGGTGAATGGATGGATTGATAGATGGATGAATGGATTAGTGGATGGAACGATAGATGTATAGATGTATGAATTGATTGAAAAAGGATGAATATATAGAAACTTAGATCTCGCATCTTACGCTCCAATCACTACCATCTCACTAACATATTTCGCCCGGAGGACGACTATCGGGTCAAGGCACCTCCAACACCGCGGCTTTAACATCGCTTCGTGGCGCACCGAGATAAGCAAATATTCACTCTCCACCGACAGAGAGGCCGAACGGCAGCTTCGACCACGTCACGCGCCGTGACGTCACGCGCGCGCAATCACGCTGTGTCGGCACGTAGATAGAGACGGCTGACGGCGGAAGATATCCGAGGATTATATCATCGTCTGCATCACCGCGGTCACGTGATCTCCGCGGTCGGGCCGCCGACGCTCGTACTACGCAAACACTAAAAGCGACGACAGAAACGGTGACGACAGCTGCAGAAGTACGACCTGCAGCAGAATCAACAGCAGTAACAGCAGCAACAACAGCAACAGCAGCAGCAGCAGCAGCAGCAGCAGCAGCAGCAGCAGCAGCNGTGTGTGTGTGTGTGTGTGTGTGTGTGTGTGTGTGTGTGTGTGTGTGTGTGTGTGTGTGTGTGTGTGTGTGTGTGTGTGTGTGTGTGTGTGTGTACGTGTGTTAGTGCGTTGACGTGTGCGTGAGCATATATGTGTGCGCTCAATCGTTGCTATGAGTGTTCAGTGCACTAACCTTACGTTGTCGGTGCTCCCGGTCTATCAATCGCTCGCTCTCTCGTTTCCTATTCGCTTCCCGATGCCAAGATCCGTTTATTCGAACACCAATGCGGAGTCGTATTCGAGTACAGAGCAACGGCCGTTAATTTAGATAGCGTTATCTGCTCTCTTTCTCTCTCGCTTTCTGTCTCTTTCTCTGTCTTTCTCTCGAGCTCTTAGAATCTTTGATCACCAGTAGACCACTTTCCGCTCTATGGCATCCGCTCTTGGCAGTCCCTCTCTCTCTCTCTCTCTCTCTCTCTCTCTCTCTCTCTCTCTCTCTCTCTCTCTCTCTTT
>NW_014579777.1:23004-26102 GCF_000485595.1 Priapulus caudatus
GGTGCATCCGTTCCAAATTCACAACATGTTTGATTTTGAACCGATTATTTATGAAGCGATTTTCTTGAAAGCCAATAGCTGAACGTGCCCGTGTTCACATGACATTTCAAAATTGGCGCTCGTACCATTCAACAAAATTAACCAATTTTATCCCGTTAGTGTGCGCGGGTTTTAATCGGAAGGCGTCGCTGGCTGACCGATTTTACAACGATGAAGGATTTTTTAATCGAACCGATTTTTGGGTAGGGTGTGCGACGGCCTTAAGATCCAACCAGCGAGAGAGAGTTGAGAAGATTTCTGCGCATGACGCACACAAGATATGCGCGCGGCCATTTCTCAAATAAATTTTAAAAAACGAATGAATATAGACAAATTTAGTCTTTCCCCCTGTCACAGTAGACCTACATACCACTGATTACAGCGTAAAGATTATTACGGGTTTCTGCTGTTATAGCCAATAAAACAGTAAATGAATAGCAAACGTGCGCCTGCTATCTTGAAATACGCGGTAGTGGAATTTTCAAACGATACCGCCCAAACAACTTCATAGTGCGCATAGCAACGTGACGCAAATACTAATAGGCTGGTACATATCTCGAAATTTATACAAAGTATAATAAAAAAGTAAAAAATAAAATAAAATAAAAAATAAAATAAACAAAAATAAAAAAAATATAACAACATAATATAAGTATAAGTGTATAATAAAAGTATAATAGTAAAGTATTTAAATCTAGTGTAGAGACAGGGTTCCGGTCAGTGGCGTCGCGCGAGAGAAAAACAAATCATGCGATAGGGTTGGTGACATATGTAAACAAATCTCATTTGAAATGCAGATCGGTGCACATATTGATGGAAAAATGATGTGAGAGTGTTCCATGACATGTTAGCCTTACTATATACATTTGGTGGTACGGTACGGTAAGTATCAGAGTTGTCGATAAAATATGAAAGCTGTTGGTAAAAACATGTGAAATTTTCGCTTCACACAACAAGTTACACAACAACGGGGCAAACAGTTACACGTGTTTGTATGTATGTGCTTGTACCGCCAATTATTTTACAAGATCAACAAATCATCCAACCACCCTATACATATATTATTTTTATGTATATTTATATTATATTATTATATATATATATATGTGTGTGTTGTGTGTTGTGTCCTTGCGTGCTGTGTGGCTGTGTGTCGTGTGTCCCTGTGTGGTCGTGTGTGCGCGCGTTGTGCCGATGTGTGGTGTGCTTGTGTGTGTGGTGTGTGTGTGTGGTGTGTGTAGCGTGGTGGGCTGTGGCGTGTGTGGGTGTGTGTTGCGGGGGGCCCTGTATTATATATGTTATATGTATATTATATATTTTATATATTATACTATATATAATATTATGTGTGCTGTGTGTGTGGGCTGTGTGCTGTGTGTGGGTGTGTGTGTGTATGTGTGTGTCTGTGTGGTCTCCTACGGTGTGTGTGTGTGTGTGTGCTGGTGTGTGTGTGCGCCGGTGTGTGTGCTGTGTATGTGATGTGTGTGGTGTGTGTGTGTGTGTGTGTGTGTGTGTGTGTTCCTTATGCATGGCCCGGCGAGGGTTTTGTGTTGGGGTGTATGGGTGTGTGCGGTGGCTGTGTGTTATGTATTACGAATACTGACGCATGAAGATAATGGCGCTCGTTATTACCTTAGGAATGTAATTAACGAAGCAGACATTTTATTTTATCTTTGTAAATTTTGTAATCATTCAGCCAGGCATCTGACACGAAGTGCCGCCACGAGCGTATGATTAGAGATATACCCACTCAAACAACCACGCGCACAAACGCATACGAATTGTGCGCAGGTATGCACGCCCACACTGTGACCACGCCACGCATATACACACACACGCGCGCGCACACGACACACGACACACGCACACACACACGCACACGCACACACACACACACACACACACACACACACACACACACACACACACACACACACGCGCGCGTACACACACACATGCACACACGCGCGCACACGTACGCTCGCACGCACGCATACGTACACACATCGTGTACGTGCGCACGTAAGTGTGCACGCCTACGCGTGCGCGTACGCGCGGGGTCCTACACGCACCCACGCAGCGGACTCGAGTACGTGGTGTGCATGCGGACAATCGGGCCCGGCCCCCGTCTATTCAACTCGCTGTGGTGACTCATAAGCTAGTTCTAGAATCTGTGAAAAATACATTCACTTAAATTACGCTTTGTAACACAGGCAGCAGCAGCGGGGCAGCTCATATTCAAAAAAGCCACGCACACACACATATATATATATGTGCAAGCGGCTCGGACACCATTCAGGGTTCTATATGCAACCGGTTTTGAGGGAGAGAGAGCGAAGAGACGAAAGAACGAATAATGAAATCTTGGTAAAGGTTAACCTATGCGCCGCTAATATACACTGTCGCGTGAGAGAGGAGAGAGAAAGAGAGAGAGAGAGAGAGAGAGAGAGAGAGAGGAGATTATGCACCGATGGTAGATGTTTAAAACAACCGTACCTGAGCGCGCGAAGCATCAGTCTCTCTCCATAAGTCGCAAACCGCCCCGCTGGAGAGGATGGCGGAACGAGAGAGGGGTGGGGAGAGAGATGAAGAGAGCAAAAGAAAAAAAAGAACAGAAAAAGAAAGCGGGAAAAGGACAGAGAAAGACAGACAGGCAGACAGACAGACAAACCTTTAGACAGACAGCTAGAGAGACAGAGAGACAGGCAGACAGACGGACAGACAGATAGAGAGAGGGGCAGACAAACACACACACACACACACACACACACACACACACACACACACACACACACACACACNAGAGAGAGAGAGAGAGAGAGAGAGAGAGAGAGAGAGAGAGAGGAGATTATGCACCGACTGTAGATGTTAGAAACACCTACCTGGCGCGCGAAGCATCCAGCTCTCTCTCCATATCGCAACCGCACCGTGGAGAGGGATGGGGAACGAGAGAAGAGGGAGAAAACGCGAGAGCTGGGGTGGGGAGAGAGATGAAGAGAGCAAAGAAAAAAAGAACAGAAAAAGAAAGCGGGAAAAGGACAGAGAAAGACAGACAGTCGGAC
>NW_014579778.1:0-10906 GCF_000485595.1 Priapulus caudatus
GAAACATAACGTAGTAAACAACACTATAATCATAACGTAGAAACCTACTGCGTTACAGCGCCATTGTAGCGTCTGGTCTATGGGAATTGGAATTCGAGCTGAACTGGAATGCAATGGTGGAGGTTGTGTCAAGATTTGTAAGCTACGTGGTAGTGCAGAAGCCATGCACTATCTTGGGATACCAGCTGATAAAGAAGTATATGTTCCTACAGAAGCAGTTGTCTGTGGTACTGCCTACAGGAGAAATATGTTCGTTGCATCTCTCATCAACAACAATGAAGAGCCAATTTTCGAAAAAATTCTCAGTATTTTGGTATTGGAGGACAGTGCTGTATATTTCATAACAAAAAAATTCACAACACTAAGATTTGTAGCACATTATCATGCTTACATGATTGAAGAGGACGTGCAAGACAAGTATAGCATTCTGAAACTAGATGACCTTCTTGACCATCTTCCTCTGTCATCATTAGTCANGCGTGCGTGCGTGCGTGCGTGCGTGCGTGCGTGCGTGCAAGCGTGCGTACGTGCGTGCGTGTGTGTATGCGTGCGTACGTGCGTGCGTGCGTGTGTGTATGCGTGCGTGCGTGTGTGCGTGCGTGCGTACGTGCGTGCGTGCGTGTGCATGCGTGCGTGCGTGCGTGCGTGCGTGTGTGCATGCGTGCGTACGTGCGTGCGTGCGTGTGTGCATGCGTGCGTACGTGCGTACGTACGTGCATCCGTGCGTACGTGCGTGCGTGCACGTCGCCGACGCTCGACACGCACGGACGATCACGTGACACAAGAGCGTCGGTGGCGTCATTCCATCTAAATTAAAGCTTTCGTCGCGTAATCCCAGCCGACTAATCACCGACCAGCCGACGCCGACGACAACGACGACGACGGCGACGTTTTAATGCGTAATTGGATTTCAGCCGACGCGCGCACGCGTGCGTGGGTGCGTGCGTGATACACTGGTCTAACGCCACAATTACGGCCGACTTGCGCAATCTCTCACACGATGTCAGAGATGATTGGTATAGACGTGCTTTATCTTACAGGTATAGTGTCTATATAGTGATCGTCAGTGTGTCCTATGCAGTAATGTACGCACGCACGCACGCAGGCAAGCACGCACGCATGCACGTACGCACGCACGCACGCACGAACGCACGCACGCACGCACGCACGCACGCACGCACGCACGCACGCACGCACGCACGCACGTACGTACGCAGGCAGGTACGTACGCACGCAGACACGCACGTACGCACGCATGCACGTACGCAGGCACGCACGCGCGCATGCACGTACGAACGCATGCACGTACGCACGCAGGCACGCGCGCACGCACGTACGAACGCATGCACGTACGCACGCAGGCACGCACGCACGTACGTACGGGCATATGCACGCACGCACGCACACACACACACACATCTCCTTTTTCTGGCCAGACAGATCACATTGTGGGTTCTATTTTAGGTGTATCTCTACCCCTGGGCCTGCTGTGTGTCACGGCCACCCGTACTCCACACATAAACGCGCCGACAGAATTATGTGAGGTTATATGTTATATACTACACCTTCGTGTGTGTGTGTGTGTGTGTGTGTGTGTGTGTGTAGTGTTGTGTGTGTGTGTGTGTGTGTGTGTGTATGTGGTGGTGTGTGTGTGTGTGTGTGTGTATGTGTGTGTGTGTGTGTGTGTGTGTGTGAGTAGTGATTTGTGTGTGTGTGTGTGTGTGTATGTTGTGTGTGTAGTGTGTGTTAATAGTGTGTGTGTGTGTGTGTGTGTGTGTGTGTGTGTGTTAGTGTGTGTGTGTGTGCGCGCAGTAGTGTGTGTGTGTATATGTTGTAAGTGTTGTGTGTGTGTGTGTGTGTGTATGTGTGTGTGTGTGTGTATGTGTTAGTGTTGTGTGTAGGTGTGCGTGTGTGTGTTAGCTGTGTGATGTGTATGTGTGTGTCATGTGTGTGTATGTATGTATGATGTGTGTGTGTAGTGTGTGTTGTGTGTGTGTGTATGTTGTGTGCGTGTGTGTTGTGTTTGTGTGTGCGCGCGTGTTCTGTTTGCGCGCCGCTTGTATGTTTCGCGCAGCGTAGTATGTTATGTGCGCAGTGTTGTATGTTGTGCGCGTGTGTATTGTTTGTGCTGCCTGTGTAAGTGTTTGCGCGCAGGCCGTGTAATGTTTGCGCGCGCGTGTATGTTTGACGCGAGCAGTGTATGTATTGTGCGCGACAAGTGTATGTGATGCGCCTGTGTATGTGTGCGCGCAGTGTATGTGTGCGCAGACGTGTAATATTTGGGTGCGCGCGTGTACTGTTGGTGCGCGTTGTAATGTGTGGACGCGCGTGTATGTATTTGTGCGCAGTGTGTGGGCGTACTACATTAAGCAAACCGTTTACAGTCGTGAATCGATCATTATTTAGAAGTACGCCGAGACCGTTTATAGAACGATTACAAGAAATGTTGTTTTGAAGCAAACCTCTCTCGCGGGTCATTGCCAATCATCTATACAATATTATCGATTAACGTTAATAAAGCAGTAACGTATAAAGCAATGTGCAGTGTTCAGCGCACAGCGCAGGTAGTACGTCTTATCCGGGCACCTGTTATTATCGCTGTAGGAGTAAACATGCTGTTCTCTATACTAAAATATAAACTATATTATTATATCGTATCTACGTGTATTACGTATATACTAATATCCTTTTTTATTTCTTTTTTTCTAATATTCTTTCGATTTCTCAAAATTTATCAGTTTTGTCAATTAATTTGTTTAAATGCGCGCGCGCAGAACCAAGACACATGCACACACGCAGACACAAGCACGCACACACACGCAGGCGCGTAAAACCCAGACGCACGCACACACGCAGACTCACGCAGACACACGCACGTAGAACCCAGACCACAGCACCCACAACGTCAGAACACACGACGCAGCCACAGCAGCACGCAACACGACGCAGTACGGCACGCACTCAAAGGCACGCACAATAGTACGCACGCAATGCAACGCATGTAGGCGCAGAGAGAGAGAGAGTAGAGAGAGAGAGAGAGAGAGAGAGAAAGAAGAAAAGATATACACGCACGGAAGGATGAGTGAGAATGGGATGATAGAGAAGAGAAGAGAGGCAGATAGAGAGGAGAGGAGAGCAGATAGAGAGGAAAGAGAGGCAGAATAAAGAGGGAAAGAAGGCAGATAGAGAAGAGAACAGAGAAAGCAGATAGAGAAGCAAAAGAGAGACAGATAGAAGATAAATACAGAGAAGAGTGGCAAAGGCGAGAAAAAGAGAGCGAGCAAGAGTTAGAGATGAAGAGAAAAAGACGCGCGGATAGGAAGAGAGGTAAAAGCGACGCGAGCAGAAGAGAGAGAGAGAGGCGCGAAGCAAGAGAATGGATGAGGGAGCGCGAGTAAGGAGAGGGAGAGAGAGCGCAGGCAAGAATGGAGGGGCGAGCGCGAGCAGAGAGAGAGAGAGAGGCGCGAGCAAGAGATGGAGAGGGAGCGCGAGTAGGAGAGGGAGAGAGAGCGCGAGCAAGAGATGAGGGCGAGCGCGAGGCAAGAGATGGAGAGAGCGCGCGAGCAAGAGAGGGAGAGGGAGCGCGGTAGGAGAGCGGGAGAGAAGAGCGCGAGCAAAGATGGAGGGCGATCGCGAGCAAAGAGATTGGAGAGAGCGCGCGAGCAAGCAGAGGGAGAGAGAGCGCGAGCAACGAGATGAGAGAGAACGCCGAGCCCCGAGAGGGAGATGGAGTGCGAGCAAAGAGAAGGAAGGAGCGCGGAGGCAAAAGATGGAGGAGGAGAGGTGAAGCAAGAGAGGGAGAGAGCGCGAGCAAGAGATGCAGAGAGCGCGCGGAAGCAAGAGATGAAGAAAGCCGAGCGCGAGCAAGAGAGGGAAGAGAGAGCCGAAGCAAGAGGATGGAAAGAGAGCGGCGAGCAAAGAAGGGAGAGCGGGCCGGCGAAGAAGAAAGGGAGAGCGAGAGCGACGCGAGCAAGAGAAGGAGAGAAGCGCGAGCAAGAGAAGGGAGAAGAGAAACGCGAGCAAGAGAGGGAGATGGAGGCCGCCGAAAGCAAGAGAGAGAGGAGAGCGCCGAGCAAGAGTGGGAGAGAGCGCGCGAGCTAAGAGAGAGAGAGAGAGGCGAGAGCGTGAACAAGAGAGGGAGAGAAGCGCGAGCAAGAGAGGGATGAGAGACAGAGAAGAGAGAGCGCGAAGCAAGAGAGGAGAAGAGCGCAGCGAGCAAGAGAGGGAGATGGAGCGCGAAGCAAGAGAGAGAGGGAGGCGCGCGAGCAAAGAGTGGGAGAGAGCGCGCGAGCAAGAGAGAGAGAGGGGGAGAGCGCGAGCAAGAGAAGGGAGAAGAGCGCGAGCGAAGAAAGAAAAGGAGAGAGAGAGAAGAGAGCGCGAGCAAGAGAGGGAGAGAGGCGCGCGAGCAAAGAGAGGGAGATGGAGCCGAGCAGAGAAGAGAGGGAGGCGCGGCGAAGCAAGAAAGGGAGAGAGGAGCTTCATGCAGCCTCGTCGCACAACGACTGTTGACGTCATTATCAATGCTAATTCACTGATAAACCACGCGTCCGAGATGTCAAATATCAAACAACCAGATGGATTAACAACACGGCGACGAAGTGTGTGCAAAGCTCAGTGGCATGGCTTCGAAAGTGAACACACGGACAGCAATGCTGTAAGAGATAGAGAGGGAGAGAGAGAGAGAAGCTGCCGCGTTGGTCGGTAGGCTAGCTAGATCAGGCTAGCGGAGCGGTGTGCGTGTGTGTGTGTGTGTGTGTGTTGTGGACTGTGTGTGTGTGTGTGTGTGTGCGTGTGTGTGAGTGTGTGAGTGTGTGTGTGTGTGTGCGTGCATTGACGAGGCGAATGATAGCGCGCACTGTTGTCTTAGCGTGTACGTGCATTTACGTGTACGTAGGGGCGTACGTGTGCGTGTGCGGTGGAGAGTGCCTAACACCTCTGCGTGTTCACAGTTTGCTTTTAATACCGACACGTTTCGCAAATCCTTGTCACCGATAATAGCGCTTTCTAAACACCTATATTATAAGCCTCCCACACAGTTCCCTCTATCTTCCGTAACAATTTACGAGTTAGTGGCAGAGCGGCATAGGCGCCCGACAAAGAAGAGAGAGCTTAATGTGACTGTGTAATCGCACATGCATCAATACTCAGAAATAATTACTTTTACCTCGGTAAAGATAAATTTAACCTCGGTATATTAATAGGCTCTTTTTCCGCCAATCAGAGACCTTGTGACACATAATTTAACTCAGGATCAATTATTTTTTACGCGCGGTGTAAATTATTAGTAGTTACGCTGGCCAACCAAATTTCGCACACGCGAATCCTGCTTCTGCTTCCCAACGCTTGCCGGCTACATCCTAATATGGCAATATAAATATTTCTGCGCTTTCCTCTGCTCGCCTTCTCTCTGCTCTCTCGCTCTCTCTCGCATCTCTCTCTATCTCTCATCTCTCTCTGCTCTCTCTCTCTCGAAGCTCCTCTCTCTCTCGTCTCTCTCTCTCGCTCAACTTCTCTCTCTCTCATCGCTACTCTCTCTCCTCTCTCTTCGCCTCATCTCTATCTCTCTCTATCTCTCTCTCTCTCTCTCTCCATCTCTCATCTCTCCTCTTTCATCATCTCGGCTGTCGCTCCTCGGCTCTCTCTCTCTCTCTCTCGACTCACGTCAGTCTCGTCTCTCATCTCTCTCTCGCTCATATCCGTATATCATCTCTCTGCTCTCTCTCTCTCTGTCGATTCCTCTCTCTCTCGCGGGTCGCCGTTCCGCTCACAGTCCGGCATTCCTCGGTCGCCATCTCTGCCCATCTCTCGGATCACGTCGCCATCGTCTATCTCTCTCTCTTCTCTTGCTCTCGATAATCTGCACGCATTTCCCTCCTCCCCCACTCTGCTCTTTATGTATGTCTTTCTCTGTCTTTCGTTCTCGCGCCCTCTCTCACCTATTTGTCCTCTCTCACCTTTTTGTCCATCTCTCTCTCCAGCACTCTCGCCCTTTCTTCACTCTCCCCTTCCTCGCTCTGTCTGTATCTCGCGCTCTCTTCCTCCCTCCCTTTCTCTTTCTTAATCTCTGTCCGTCTGTCCCTCCCCACCGTCCCCTGCGCGCCTTCTCTCTCCTCTCTCTTTTTCTTTGCCTCTCTTTCCCTCTATTTCTTTCTCATCTCTCCTCGCCTATTATCTCTCCCTCGGCATCGCTCTATCTATTCCCTCTCTTTTCTTTCTCTCTCTCTCTCTCTCNGTGTGTGTGTGTGTGTGTGTGTGTGTGTGTGTGTGTGTGTGTGTGTGTCGTGTGTGTGTGTGTGTGTGTGTGTGTGTGTGTGTGTGTGTGTGTGTGCGTGCATTGTCTGAGCGAATGATAGCGCGCCTGTTGTCTTAGCGTGTACGTGCGTACGTGTACGTAGGGCGGACGTGTGCGTGTGCGTGAGTGCCTAACACCTCTGCGTGTTCACGTTTGCTTTTAATCCGACACGTTCACAAATCCTTGTCACCGATTAGCGCTTTCTAACACCTATTTATAAGCCTCCCACACGTTCCCTCTATCTCCGTACACTTTACGTTAGTGCGAGCGCATAGGCGCCCGACAAAGAAGACGCTTAATGGCCGTCCATGTGACGTGTAACGCACGCATCAATACTCAGAAATAATTACTTTTACCTCGGTAAAGGTAATTTAACCTCGGTATTATTATAGCTCTTTTACCCAATCAGAGACCTTGTTACACATAATTTAACCACGGATCAATTATTTTTACCGCGGTGTAAATTATTAGAGTACGCTGGCCAACCATTCGCACGCAATCCTGCTCTGCTCTCAAACGCTTGCCGCTACATCCTAATATGGCATATATATTTCTCGCTTTCTCTCTGCACCCTTCTCTCTCTCTCGCTCTCTCTCTCTCTCTCTCTCTCCTCTCGGCTCTCCATCTCCTCTCTCTCCTCGCTCCTCCTCTCTCTTCGCCTCCCATCCTCTCTCTTCTCCGCTCTCCGTCTCTATCTCTCTCTATCTCCCTCTCTCTCTCTCTCTCCCCTCTTTGCTCTTCGCGCGCCTCCTCTCTCTCTCTACTCTCCTCTCTCCATCTCTCTCAGCAAGTCTCCTCTCTCTCGTCTCCTCTCTCTCCTCTCTCCATCGCATCGCATTCAAGCGCACTTCCTCGTCCCCTCTCCATCCATCTCTCTCGCCATCTCACTCTCTCTCCTCTCTCTCTAATCCACAATGCGTGCACACCATCCCTCCTCCCCCCTCTCTCTTTATTCTTCCTAGTCTTCTTCCACCTCCCTCCTCACCTTTTTCCTCTCTCACCTTTTGTCCCGCTCTCTCCCACTCTCGCGCCCCCGTTCCTTTCAACTCCCACCCCTCCTCGCCTCGTCGTACTCGCGCTCTCCGTTCCTGTCTCCCTGCCCTTCCTTTCCTTATCTCTGTCCCGTCCTGCCCCTACCGCCCCCGCCTTCCTCTCCTCCTCTTTTTCTTTGCCTCCCGCCCTCTATTTCTTTCTCCTCTCTCCCTTACTCTCCTCAACCCTATAGCTATCCATCCTTCTCTCTCTCGCTCTCTCCCTCTCTTCTACTCTCTCTCACCACACTATCTCTCCTACATCCCCTTGCCATCTCTCTCTAACAGCCCCTTCTCTCCCTCTATCCCCTTATCTTCTCCACAGCTCTCTCCTCTCCTCTCTCATCTTCTCTCATCTCTCTCTCTCTCTCTCTCTCTCTTCTCTCTCTCTCCTCTACACCCCCTCCTCTCTCTCACCTCCCTACTCTCTATCCTCTCTCTCTAAACCCCCTCTCCTCTCTCAAGCCCCCTTTTCTCTACCCTCCCTTTCTATCCAATAATACGCTAGCCTAAAATGGATACCACGAACGGAAACATTATGCAAACATTGCCATTAGCAAAACTGCGGTGGGCGCTGAAATCAACCATTCATTAAACCAATGCACAGCTCGGGATTCAAAAACTGATCACTAAAAATACCTACTAATACAAAATCGAGCTACAAATCAAGCAATATATATATAAAATATACCATCCATAGATAATAAGCAATTCATAGAAACGCTGAAAAGGGTAGCTATTGTTTTCTTAAAAGTCGAGAAAACAAAAATAGCAACCGCGGGTCTCGGGTATCGTGTCACTCGCAACTTTTATTCACTCCACCATGAAAACTATAGTGCATACTACCAATACGCATCACCGGGGGCTTCCCATGTAGCCAACATAACCACACGGCTCTTGTAATAAAAGAATAACAGATTATGTAATAGAATAAAAATATATAAGATATAAATAAAAAAAAAGGTTATGACATTGAATCTTACATTCAGGCGAATATGAACGTAGTGCACCACTCGCGTACAATAGCAACCACGCACACGACCGCACAAAAAACATTTCAACTACATAATAAAAACAATCCACTAACGACTTGCACCAAATACGTACATCCACTAACTCCGCACTCGTATTACCAACTTAGTTTTATAACACGCAAACACAACGCGGCGCCAGTAATCGTCAATAACACTCACACCGACTAACTTGCGAATAAACAATCACTGACGTTGTAAATCAGCCCTTCAATACAAAATTTTAACGTTGCAGACAAGATATTAGACCGCCACCAATACGATTAACGCCGTAGAAGTAATTGCTGTCATTCTCCTCCGCTAGGTCCTGCTTACGTGCCCGTCGATTCTGTTCGCCTTGCGGCGTCGGTGTCTCAACGGTACCAGTGCGTAGGTTAGTGCGTGCTTTCGATGCGAGGCCTCGTCTAATCCTGTGCGTGGGTGCCAGTGGCGCCTTCGTGCGTAGGCCCGTGTGCTTCGTGCGTAGGTCCGTGTCTGCCACGGGGTCGTGCCTCGTGCCTAAGTCCTATTTCGTGCCACGGCGTGCCTTCGTGGCTGGGCGTTGCCTTGACGGGGCGCTGTGCTCCGGTGCCACGTGCTGCGGCGTGTGTGCGTGGTGCCTTGTCGTCGGCGTGGTTCCACCTGAACGTCTCGGGGTGCTAATGTCCTTGGCTGCCATCGGTGCGTGCCTTCCGGGTGCTAGTGCCACGGCCTGCGGTCGGTGCGTCTGCCTGTAGCGTCTGCGTGGCGTGGGTCCATCGCGTGGCCCGCTGCTTGTGTGCGCGTGCGTGGCGCGCGTGGGAATGTCTGGGCGTGCGTAGCCTGGTGTGTGCCTGGCGTGCGTGCGTAAGTCCCAAGGGCATCCTCTTCGGCCTGTGTCGCGTGCGTTGCTCGGGCGTCCCAGACCTGTGCTGCCTTTTGCGCGTAACGTGCCTAGCCCGCTGCTCGGCGCGCGCGTGTGGGATTGCGTAGCGTGCATTTGCGCGCGTAACTGCTATGGCGCGCGGGCCGCTGTGCATGTATACGTATGCAGTTCGCGCAGTACGTCCATGTGCGCGCCTGCGCGTGTGCAGTATCGTAGCATTTTGCGCCGCGTTACTGCCTATGGCGGCGGGGACGCGTGTGCATTAACAGTGCAATGTTGGCGCGTACATGCCTGTTGCGCGGCGCGTTTCAATCGTAGCGTGCATGTTCGCGGCGTACTCCTGGTGCGTGCGGGCGCTCATGTACGAGTGCAGTGTGCGCGCGACGTCCTATTCTCTCGCGCTCTGGGCATGAGTAGTTGCAGTCCGCGTACTGCCTTTGGCTGCGCTGCGCGGTTGCATTGTGCAATCATGAAAATACAATAATGCATCATAACTTATCAGCATAAAACCCCCCAACATCACTAGCGGCATCAACAGAAAAATCCAAAGCGACAAAAATAAACACGCAACAGCAAGCAACTATAAAAATACTATATACATAGAAAAAGGCAGCTGACAATCCAACGTAATGACACTCCATGGCACAACCCTACGAGAGCATCGAAAAAGTCAATTTCCGCCAATTCGCGTCAATCGAATCACGGGCCCAACTGGGGTCGGCGAAATCTCCGCTTGTTCATAGAAATCTATAAGACTGTGTCCGCGTATAAAAAAATGACGGCTAATGCATGCATAAGAAACAGGCATCAAACCGCAATCCTGAAAAATCCACGGTCCACGGACCGCCGCTCGCAACGTAGAATCATCTAAGACAATCGAACATGTACACGCAGCCTGCTATGCTGGACAAATAGGAAGAAAAGGCGAAAAGCCGATGATACCTCTACCGTGATTCCAAACTACGCGCACCTACAAAAATTACGACATATCATCACATGACCTTTATTCGATAATGGATGATTGATTGATTGATGATTATTAATACTTCATAACACGTGCGTCACCAGTAACAATCTAATCCATAGAAGCATGACAGGCAGTTGAATGCTCGCCATGTATACCAACCTACATAATATATAAATACAATATCTATTATAAAATAATGAAAAATATAACATGTCGCTCATTATATAACGAGCCGGGGCAGTTTCACAGCAAGGACTGACCAATAACATGGTTGGTGTAAATCCCAAAAAATATCGACGGTAAAACGTGATCTCGCGTGAACTGCTGTGAAGCCCGTCGGACGCAAACATGCCGCCCATGAATGATGTCATGCACACAGTGCGCGCAGACGAGCAAACAATACATTGATTCAGAGTGACATGTCATTCATCTTGAGTCATATACACGAAGAACGACCATGCGGAAAATCCCGTGCAAGGTACATTCAACCTTTTTTACATTATATACATAATGAAAATAACGACATGGATCCCAGCGCAATGATTCACTCTCTCGCTCCTTCCCTCCTCTCTCTCTCTCTCTCCTCTCCTCTCCTCTCTCTCCTCTCTCTCTCCCTCTCATCTCCTCCCATCTCTCTCTCAGCTCTCTGTCTGTCTCCTCCCCTCTCCCTCCTCTCATCTCTCCCTCTCTGCTCCATCTCTCCTCCTCCCCTCCTCTCTGCCTCCTTCTCTCTCTCCTCTC
>NW_014579778.1:10931-15931 GCF_000485595.1 Priapulus caudatus
ATATAGTATATATATATATATATATATATATATATATATATATATATAGCTAGCTTGCTTTAAGGCCGATGGTATGGGGTACTACTACTCGCATGGGTATGCGCACTGAAATTTTAGATTATTAGATGAGTATTGGTGCGTATTATTAGCATTATCAGAATGAGAGCTACAGAAACAAATGTTCATATTTATTTTTTCCTTGTTTTCTTTTCGTGACCGACCACACAGGGACCAGCGACTCGTATTTCACCATCGGAGGTAACTGTTGAGTGGTTGCTAGCTGTGTGGCTCTCTCATGCTAGATGTCTGGCTGGTTGGCTGGCTGGCTGGCTGGCCTACTGATTGGCTGGCTGGCTGACCGGCTTGCTGATTGGCTGGCATGTCTGACTGGCCTACTGATTGGCTGGCTGGCTGACCGGCTTGCTGATTGGCTGGCATGGCTGAGTGGCCTACTGATTGGCTGGCTGGCTGACCGGCTTGCTGATTGGCTGGTATGGCTGACTTCTAAGGCAACAAATACGTCAGCATTGGCAACACGACGATTTGCAACCATGAACTCAATTTCTATCCTAAGTACGCAATTTCTAATCAACGCAGGCAGGCTAATTCCTTCTACTTAGATATCACGATTTGATGCATGGGTTATTAGCATTTATACAGGCTGGCCGCGCCACCTATGGGTAATTAGTCACATTAATTGCCACTCAGTATGATGGGAGTGTATGTGATGAGATGATGTGCTCTGGTAGTAACTACGTAAGGGTAACATAAGGGGTAAGACGACAGAACACACATGCGGAGGTAGCGCGTGAAAATCAGCCAGCCACATAACCTGCCAGCCAGCCACACAACCTGCCAGCCAACCACACAGCCATCCGGTAAACCACAGAAATATGAAGCCAGGCAACCACGCAGTTAGTCAGCTAAATACACGGTATCACAGCCAGCCAATCAGCGAGCTAGCCAGCTATGCCAGCCAATCAGTAAGCACATTAGTGCATGCCAAAGTTCCTGCTTTTTATGTTTTTCTGCTGCCGAATTTTCCACACGTGTATGATATGCTATAGGTATGGTCCGCAGGTGTTTGACATGCTATAGATATGCTCCACACGCGTTTGACATGCTATAGGTATGCTGTACAGGTGTTTGACATGCTATAGGTATGCTACACAGGTGTTTGACATGCCAGCCAATCAAGTAGGCCACCCAGCCATGCAGCCATCAGCAAGCCGGTCAGCCAGCCAGCCAATCAGTAGGCTAGTCAGACATGCCAGCCAATCAGTGGCCAGTCAGACATGCCACCAATCAGTAGGCCGGTCAGCCAGCCGCCAATCAGTAGGCCAGTCAGACATGCCAGCCAATCAGTAGGCCAGTCAGACATGCAGGCCAATCAGTAGCGCGGTCAGCCAGCCAGCCAATCAGTAGGCCAGTCAGACATGCCAGCCAATCAGTAGGCCGGTCAGCCAGCCAGCCAATCAGTAGGCCAGCAGCCAGCCAGCCAATCAGCAAGCCGGTCAGCCAGCCAGCCATCAGTAGCCCAGCCAGCCAGCCAGCCAACCAGCCAGACATCTAGCATGAGAGAGCCACACAGCTAGCAACCACTCAACAGTTACCTCCGATGGTGAAATACGAGTCGTGGGTCCTGTGTGGTCGGTCACGAAAAGAAAACAAGAAAAATAAATATGAACATTTGTTTCTGTAGCTCTCATTCTGATAATGCTAATAATACGCCCCTACTCCATCTAATAATCTAAAATTTCAGTGCGCATACCATGCGAGTAGTAGTACCCATACCATCGGCCTTAAGAGCAAGCTAGCTATATAGTATATATATAGTATATATATATAATATACATAATATACATATATTATTCCGCGAAGGTTGGCACGCATGTATGTAGCTACACATCATAGATCAGAATCAACCAGCGGGTTGAATCTGCCAGGGTCCGTATACTCACATAAATAGCTAGCGCGTAACAAATAGGCAACCTATATATGATAACAAATTAGCACTACCAGCGCGCCTAGTTTATCAGTGGCACCTGGCCTTAGCAACAGGTTACTGCATCATCATCGTCGTCGTCGTCGTCGTCGTCGTCGTCGTCATCGTCGTCGTCGTCGTCGTCATCGTCGTCTTCATCAACAGGCCGACGAATCAAGCAGTGCAAGCACGACTGCCCTCATGCTACGTCATCGATGAATGACGCATCAATACCTAGATGGCGCTGATAGCGCTAGATGCTGGCTATATCTCTCTATATATATATTAGCAGAGTAGATATAGGAAATGCGTTCCTAATATTGATTATATGGATATACTATATATATATATATATATAATATGCATAAGTTATGCGAAGTATAATATTATCTGAGATGGAAGGGTTTAAGGTCACGAGGCTTCGTGTTTCGACCCGTGGGGAGAGCGCATGTGTACCTGCAGAGCTAACCAAGTGCCACCTGCTGTCCTTGCCTGCACACAGAGCATGGAAGAAAGAAGACAGACGAACAGATTATACAGAGAGTTCACAGGAAAAGCTGCGCGCATGATCGGGGCGCTAGAAGCAGCAGGGCAGTTTACTGCCCAGTCTAGAACAATAATGTCCCTAACAAAGTTTAAATAATAATAAAAGATTATAATATTAATGATAATGATGATGATAATGATGATGATGATGATGATGATGATGGTGATAATAATAATAATAATAATAATAATCATAATAATAATAATAATAATAATAATCATAATAATAATAATAATCATAATAATCATAATAATCATCATAATAATAATAATTATAATAATGATGATAAAAATAAAATACTGCTACTAATAATAATAATAAGATAAACGACCCCGATAATGCGCACCACGCCACACAACCCAGCCCTGACAGTCGTATGTCGTATGCGTCAGAAGACGTAAAGTTAGATAAAACACAAGCGCAGCGCATTGAAAACGCACACTCGTCCATTACATCCCTCACCTAGCAAAGCTATTAACCACGATGTGTAGAAACTACCATATTAGCAAACCGAAGGTAAAGCGACACACTTATTACGTACGGGTACCGTGATTGGAGACTCACGCGTGCCCTCACACGTCAAATTAAACACACAGGAACAGCTTTTTTTGTTTGCAATATCATCGTTGCGCGCATGCAACACAGAAATATCCGTGTTGTTATGGTTGATGCACGTTATGAACTCCCTCCCATACGTACACAAATTACTTGAATGTGTGAGAGAACGTTAGTAAAACATGTTTCTCAGTAGAGCCCGGTGAGGTAAGCATGCGATAGTGTCATTGCTCTATACCTTCGCCTTGTTAATTACTTGTCTTTTTTGCTGCATTCAGATTTAACTTAATTGCTGCAGATATTTAGGAAGGTGGGTTAAAACTTTAGGAAGGTAACCGTATAAAGAACCGCTACAGCAGATTTTGCCTTAGATTAGTAAGTTAACGTAACGTTATTTAAGTTTATTAGAAATAAGGTTAATGAATTAATTAAGTAAAAATTAGAAAAGTAACCAGTAAATTCCCCCAAAGAACTGACAATGAATTTCTTTCTGTACACCTATCAGCTATACCGCGTAACCAAGTCAGATTAACTCGAACGCACGCGCGTATGCGCATCGTCCTTGGCATCACGACATCTGTCACATCACGACACGGACATAGCTGACAGCGACCGCGACAATGACATCGTCATCATCCAGAGCGTTGGAGAATTCAAACGTAATCACTCAGTGAATCGACTCATCAATCATCCTGAGTCCTGCTGCTGTCAACGCTCCTGTCAACGCTCCTGTCAACGTTGCTGTCAACGCTGCTGTAAACCCTGCTGTCAACGCTGATGTCAACTTGCTGTCAATGCTGCTGTCAACGCTGCTGTCAACGCTGCGGTCAACGCTGCTGTCAATGCCTGTCTGTCACCAGCTCCTGTCAACGCCTGCCTGATCAACGCTCCTCGTCAACGCTTCCTGTCAATGCCTGCTGTCAACGGAGCTGACTGTCAATCGCCTGCTGTCAAACCCGCCTTGCTGTGCAACGCTCGCCTCCCCCCCCCGTACAACGCTGCTGCTCCACGCCATGCTAGTCAGACGCTGACTGTCAAAACGGAGGCTGCTGTCAAGCTGAGGCTAAGACCCATGTTTGTCATGCTGCTTTGTCAACGTGGCTGATCACCGGTCAGCTGTCACCGCTGGCTGTGCACGTCTGCTGTCAACCGCAATGTCCCCAACCTCGTGCTGCTCAACCAACTCGCTCGTAACGCTTGCGTTGTCAACGGCTGCTGTCCAATGAGGCCTGACTCGTCAACGACTCGGCCTGTAAACCCTGCCTGTCAACCCGAGCTGCTCGGTCAACGCCTGATGGTAAACCCTGCTTCAGCGCTGCTGTCAACACGCTGCGGTCAACGCCTGGCTGTCAGTGCTAGGCTGTCAGATGCTGCTGTCACGCTGCTGTCAGAGCTGCGTGTAAACTCGGTGCTGTCAACGCGGCTGTCAACAGCTGCTGTCAAGAGCTGTCTGTCAACCGGCTAGCTGGGGTTACGGGTACTGACTATATGCGCGAGTTTGTCGTGCGGTCAAGTCCATTGGCCGTGCTCAGGTTTTTATGGGCTAGTAATGCCGCGATTGTTTTTACACCCCCATTAATATGTGACCCGCGTTCAGTGTGAAGCTCACGATGATATATGTTATTATTATCGATAGCATGTATCTTCTACTAGTTGGTTTTTTTTTTTTTCTTCACGTGTATTATAGTATGGTATAGAGCGCGGGTTTCTTCCCGAGTTAATATTGAAGATTTAAATCATCGGTAGCGTCAAGGTAAGCTGTATTTTTGGAAGGTCGCACCGGGTACACTTACCGAATGCATGCGCTTCGCTGCCCGGCAGCTTCTCTTGTAGCCTGAAAAGCGCTAGGTAGACAATTTGGTTAACGAAATGTTTCGCCTTACAGACGTGCAATAGCGCCTCGGCACGCGGACA
>NW_014579778.1:17700-26099 GCF_000485595.1 Priapulus caudatus
CTCACACACATTCGCATGCACACACACGACACACGCCGCGCACGCCACGGCACCCAACGCACGCACGCACGCACGCACGCACGTCACGCCACGCACACGCACGCACGCCACTACTCGCATCACACACATGAAGCAAGCACACCCACACGCACACTGCGCACGCTCACGCACACCACACACACTCCTCTCTTGTCTCTTCTCTCTTCTCTTTCTCTCTCCTCTCTCTCTCTCATCACACACGCATCACACACACACACACACACACACACACACACCACACACACACACACACATACCCACACACATTACATACATACACTACAAGCACCACTCTTTCTCTCTCACACACACAAACACACACACACACACACACAAACACACCACAGAACACACCACACACACACACACAACCACACTATATATGTATGTAAATATATATTCGCCATAATCACAATTTTAATACTTAACTACGTAAGAAATACGCCCGCCATGTTGACGCCAATAAGACTATCTAAAAAATGTTTCTCCTAAAGCATTAGACAAGGAAGCTTACTCAGTTGGTGGCGATCATTATGGTGAGAGGGTAAAAGAAAATGGCGTAGAAAGGCTAGCTTACCCATACGGTGGCGTTCGTGCTGTGCGGGCCTTCTCCTAGCGGTGGGTCGGTTGCCGTGACGATGAAACGCCACAGGCCCTGTGCGTTGGGTTTCGGTGAGTGGTTGAGCTTGATAGCACCGGTGTCCGGATCAATGACGAACGGCGGGCGTCTGCAATGCACGCGCCGGTGATGAGATGCTCACTTGTTTAGATTCTTTCATTCGCTTTTATTTTCTGCACTTTATTGCTTTTTTTTATTTATTACATAGTAGTTTTATTTACTTATATTTAAATTTATTACATCGATGTTAATAGTAGACCTACTAGAAAAATCCTTTAACAAAGTATAAACTTTAGACAACAAAAAACAACAACAGCAAGAAAAAGCATTATTATGGGGTTGTTTAGTCTTGTAGTGAAATTACTGCGTTATACATGCATACTGCAATTCGCCGATTCGTTCGCCAGCAAGATTTCTCTTTTTATTTATCATACTTTTCATTGGGAACGTTTTCCTCGCTCAGAACCTCTGAGTTCCCTAATAATTATAATTATTTAGTTAATAAACCTTAGAATTACCTGATAATAATTAGTTTCTGGAGAAGTGTTTTTCTATAAAATCTCCTCATTAACGTCTACTGGTCCATGAATATATTTTTGACTACATACTTGTCTTCCTCGAGCCAGTAGTTGTAGTTGAGTTCTCCCACGAACTGCCCGATGGAATACTGCGTGTGGTTGTTCGGTGGGAGGTCCTCATCTATAGCCTAGAAGATTACAAGAGAGAGCAAAACGCGCGATTAGACATGGGAATTGAGTCGGCGACCGTTCCGAATTGTTAAGGTAACTTAAGAAATAGCTATTTATTTAAAAAAATTTACAATTATAAATATTAATTTCTAGAAAAGATGCAGGTAGGAAAAAATGGTTTTCTAATGAAACATGGCGTGTCATACACCCTGAAACGCTTCTATTGAATCAATGCTGGCGCACGCCACGACAAGCGTGCACACCACACACCACAGCACACACACCACACACACACACACACACACACGCCACGACACACCCACACACACCACGACAGCACACACACACGAACACACATACACGCACACACACACCACACAACACACACACACACACCACATATACACACACACACACAACCACACACACACACACACACGACAACGCACGCACACGCACACATTCACGCACACACACACCACACTGACACCACATATAAACACACACACACACACACACACACACACACCACACACAACAGCACCACGCACACACACACACACACACACACGCACACACACACACACACACACACACACACACACACACACACACACACACACACACACACACACACACACACACTACGCACCACACACACACACACGCGCGCGTGACCTCACCTTGACCTGCTCGGACACAATCGAGCCCACGTGACTGTTGACCTTGATCCCGGACACGTAGTCCTTGTAGTTGACCACTGACGTCATGTTGAACTCAGCCTCATACTCTTCGATCGTGTTGACGAAGACTGGCGCCTGGTCGTTTATGTCGAGCACGTTGACACGCACCAGCAGCAGCGTCAGGTCGGTGGCGCTGTAGTCGACGTCAGTCTCAAGTCGATCGGTGCGGTTGACACAGTTGTGTGCCTTCACTATGACTGTAGAGGAGAATACACGGTGGTGTGAATCAATCACATCATAACACTGAAGCCCGCCGTCAAAATCAAAATTAATCTTAACGTTAGTCTTAACATTTATCACAGACCGTCAACAGAAACATGATTATATAGTCTTAACATTTATCCACAGGCCCTTGGAGGCTCAAGTTTCAAGAAGAGTATATAAGAGCGAATTAATTGCGCTTCGCTCTTATACTCTTCTTGAAACTTGAGCCTCCAAGGGCCTGTGATTTATCACAGACCGTCAACAGAAACATAATTATAGTTTTAACAATACATTCATCACAGGCCGTCGACAGAAACATAATTAGTCTAAACATTATAGTCTTAACATTTACCATAGCCCGTCGACAGAAACATAATGGTCATGTTATGTGCGTTTCTCATACGGAGTGTATATAGACAGGTCCTGTCTACGAGAAAAACCTAATGTTAAGACTATTTTTAAGATTAATTTTGTTTCTGACCAAATTAGGCCCCCCCCAAAAAAATAGGGCCCCCTGATTTATAGCATCTATACGAGGCTACGGTGTGAGAGCATAATAGTCAAGGTAGTGTGGGACGGTTCAGGAGTTTGTAGAACCCGTGCGAACCACTTTATCCAACGTCAGGGCGTCAAACATTGAGGTATACTGAAACTTTAGAGGTTATATTACTATATGACTCCTGCCCCCGTACGTGGAACAAACCAACAACATTCCCACCCGCTCACCGACGCACCCTGCTCTCTCTCTCTCTCTCTCTCTCTCTACACGCCCCCATAATAAAATACCACAATAATGATGATGATGATGATAATAATAATAATAATAATAATAATAACAATAATAATAATAACAATATTAATATTAATAATAATAAATCAATAAATAAACGAATAAATAAATAAATAAAACACTCGCACAATGACGGGGTATTACAATTCACACGCGTGAGCCTGGCATTAGTATATATAGGTTAATTAGTATCATAGAAATATATTATAGAGACACTAGTAAACGAGTCCATCTAGTATATTATTTCTATGGTTAGTATATGCAGCATGTAGAGAGGCACCCTGCTCTCTTCACACGTCCCATATTGAAATACTAGAATAATAATGATAATAATAATAAACAAACAAATAAATAAATAAATAAACAAATAAATAAATAAATAAATGAATAAATGAATACATAAATCATTTAATTAAATAATTAATTAATAAAATACTTCCCCGATGGCTGACATGTGGTCAGGTATTATGACTCACACGCGTGACCATGGCATTAGTATATAACACTATATATAGTAATATAATACTAGTAGTATATACTAGTAATATATGTAACATATAAGGGGGAGGCCTGCGTGCTTACCGTTGTAATGCGGGTACAGCTCGCGGTCGAGGTCTTTACTCTGAATGAACATCGAGTCACCCGTGTGTGTGACGTCCACGCGAAAGCGCTCCTCAGGATCACCAATCACCACCTGCCACAACGCATACTCTGGGGTCAGCGTAAACTCATAAGAACACACAGCAACATCAAGTCTCAACGGAACGCCACGATATACCGGTCATAGAACAACACACAAGCAGCAAGTCCTGCAACGAACGCCAGCGTTATACCCTCATAGAACAACACACAGCAAGCAGCAAGCCTGCAACGAACGCCAGCGTATACCTCATAGAACACTATCACAGCAAGCTCAGCAAATCCTGCAACCGAACGGCCACTGTAACCGCATAGAACTAACACGCAAGCAGCAAGTCCCTGCAACGAACGCTCAGCGTATACCCATAGAAGCACAACAGCCGGATTCGGTGGGGGCAAGCATTCAATCGCAACGAACCCAGCTGTAAACGCTCATAGAACAACAAGGCAACACAAGTCCTGCAACGAATCGCCAGCGTAACCTCATAAACAACACAGGCAAGGGACAAGTCTCGCCAACGAACGGCGCACGTTATATCCTCATAGAACCAAACACACAAGCAGCAAGTCCGCATACGAACGCTAGGTGTACTATGCTCTAAGAACAAGCACAGCAAGCGCAAGTCCTACGCAACGACAGCCACGTTATACTCTCATAGAACAACACAGCAACAGCAAAGTCCTGGGCACGAACCACACGTGTAATACTCATAAGAACCACACACGCAAGCAGCAAGCCTGCAACGAAAGCGCCAGCTGGTGGTAGACCTCATCGAAAGCAAACACAGCAAGCACAGTCCTGCAACGAACGCTCAGCGATGTATACCGCATATAACAACCACAGCAACACAATCCTTCAACGAAAAGCGCACGTGACTCAAAGAACAACACGAGCAAGCACAAGTCTCGCAACGAACGCCACGGTATAGCCGTCATAGAACTAAAACACAGCAAGCACAAGTCTGCAACGGTGCGCCCGATACGCCAGCGGGGTGGTATACCTCATAGAACAACACAGCAAGCAGCAAGTCCTGCAACGAACGCTAACACTGGTATACCATCCAAGAACAACACAGGCAAGCAGCAATGGTTGTATGGCTGCACGAATCGCCACCGGATACCTAATAAACCAAGCAAGCGCCCAAGTCCTGCAACGAAGCCAGCGGTATAGCCTATAGAACGACCAACAGCAAGCAGCAAGTCCTGCAACGAACGCCAGCGTGGATACCTCATAGAACAACACAGCAAGCAGCAAGTCCTGCAACGAACGCCAGCGTATACCTCATAGAACAACACAGCAAGCCAAGTCTGCAATCAGCGATGACATACGAACCGTGACGATGACGATGATGATGACGATATGATGGTTCGATATAATAACAATGACTGATGTAATGATAGTGGGGCGTGTGGGTGGTGATGATGACTGAGAGATAATCGTGACGATGAGACGATGAAATCAATAGATGAATGTGAGATGATGACGAGATAATAAGTGGACGATAGAAAGATGAATAATAACGCTGACGATTATGACGATGAAAACCGGGGACGACTGATGAAATGGGTGCGATGATGACGATGAATGTCACTAGTGCGATGATGCGACATGATTAATGAACGTCGACAGAAGACGGAGTAGATAACTGGGGAAAAGATGAACTGTGCGAATTATGGAAGAGATTATAATGATGACAAGATTCGACGGAGATGAATAATGATGACGATGGAATAACGGTGCATATGATACGAGATAATAACGGTGACCGATAGCATGATGAACGTGAATAGATACCGATGATGATAACGGACGATAGATGACATTGATAATAATGATAAACGATGATGATAACGTTGCGATGAATACGATGATGATAACGAGTGCCACGATGTGGAATAAACAACGATACAATTTGCAAACGATGGTGACAGAGAAATGGTGAACGATTATGTGACGAATGCAATAACAAGAGACCGATGTACATAGGCCGACATGAAAAAGAATAGACGACGGGAGACTAATCAAATAATAGGCGACAGATATAGGCGAACTATGTATACCCTGCTAAATGAGATCTGATGCTTGTCAACCTTCATCAATATGTCACAATGATGTCACCAGTTTTATATTTACATTGTCATTCATGAGAAAGGAGCCATTCTAGACACGCCATTCTAGAGAAGTAATTTTGCAATCTTCTTCCGCAGTTATACGGCAGAAGTCTTCAGCCTGTCGAATCTATTTACCTTCAGTCTCTAACTATGTCGGTGTCTATTATGTATTATTAGCAAATGATGACGGCGATCTAAGATTAAATCGTACGCATATGAAAAGCTAACTGGATGTCAATCTCTTGGATCTCAGAAGCCCTTTGCATTTCTCTGCCCAGCTTCCATGAGCCTCCTCTCCCTCTACACTGAATCGCGTCAGAACTGCTGCTTATCTATCCGGTATCGCCAGGTACGGAGCGACGATTATTCAACGCAAGTTATGATCAATAGAAATGAGTTTAGACATAACCCCGCGGCGACTTTATACGTAAACACATCGCATCCGTAAAATAAGCATGTAATTTTTGAAGAACGATGTATAATTATGTATAAATAATACCAGCGCGTCACACGCGCATACCCACGGCCTGCACACACTGCCCGACACACACCCACACACGCACACACAGCCACACAACGCACACACACGCACAGCAACGCACGCACCACACACAACTCACGCACCACACACATACACATGCCCAACGGCGCACGGACCGCACACGCACACCACGGCACGCATCACACACACACATTACTGGCTTTTTCACACACACACACACAGGGCGTTTATCCCACAGCACACACAGAGCTGCACCACATTTCTGCGCGCACTCACCACGCACACACACACACATACACAGTCACACTGCGGCACATTGACCTCATATCTGAATAGACCGTACATAGCGAACATAGTCATTAGTCGCTGTAACGTAATGCTTACACTCTGTGTAGATTCTGATATTACGTGTCGCATTAGAAGACTTACGTAGGATCGCTTAAACTTTGGTTCTTTGGCGTTTTTAGAGTTAAACGAGACGATGACTTGTGTGTGATTCTCGCGGCTGGTGGGGGTCGGCATTCCGCCAGCTCTCACCAGCTTCTATGGGCCGTCACCTCAACTAACGCAAAAACAACAGTTGATAGAGACTCAGATAAACAAAATAAAAAAGAACAATTTTTTTAAATTTTTTGATGGCCATTTCGAGAAAAAGGGTGCCAGCGCTTTTTGAAAGACCAGTTTCGTTGCGTCATCTTATTTTATTGAGCACCCGCTAAAGCATTTGTATGCATTATAGTTAATGTAACTTATCCTTTGGACGTTGATCCGTGCACATACCTATACCTCACTTATGTTATTGTTTCTACCTATGTGTATGTTTATCCATATCCTTATTCTTATATTACATAATTATATATTCTTATATTATAATGTATGTATATTATAACACTTATGCTGAACATATACAATATAATATATTATAATATATACTAGTATATCTAAATTCATAAACATATCTAGCCTGATAGCTAAAAGTCTGAGTAGATACACGCAGTACGTATGTTATGAAGACTTGAAACTATATGAAAGCCCTGAACGACATCCGACTTTGAGTTCCGATTTCTACGCGGCATACACCAGAGACAATAGATACACTGTCAGGAAAGCGGTAACTCAGTTTAGCGTCGTATAATTAACTTGGAGCGAAAGGCATCATCGCGGACAGATTGCGCTACAGCGTATACGTCGGCGATTGCTAATGCCGTATCATTGAACACCCATACGTCAGCACATGGCCTCAGTTGCGGTACAGGTAGGCGGAAAGGAGCGTGTATGGAGGAGAGGGGAAGGGAGGGGAAGAGATAAGAGATTAAAATGTATTGAGTTAGGATGAGTAGGGCGAGAACTAGTGAAGTATGAGGAATGGGAGAAGGAGTAAAACTAGTGAAGAAAGACGGAGGGGAATAACGCTCGGTGGAGAAGAGGAAGGAGAAGGGAGAACTGGTGGGTGCATGGAAGGGGAGAAGAAAAAGGTGGTAGAGAGGGAGAAGCTGGTGGAGAAGGAGGAGGGGAAGAAGTGGTGGACAAGGATAGAATGGAAAGGAAGGGGAGAGGAGCTGGTTGAGAAGAGGGGAGAAGGGAGAAGCGGTGGAGAAGAGAGTGTGGAGAAACGCATGGTGAGAATGAGTAACGGAGAAGGGAGAAGCTGGTGGAGGAAGGAGAAGGGAGAAGTGGTGGAAGAGGGGGAGAACTGGTGAGAATAGGAGGAAGGTGAGAAGGAGGAGAGTAAGTGCGGTGGATGGAAGGAGAGGGGGAAAGGGCTGGGAAAAGACGGCTGGGATAAAGGAGAAGGGAGAACTGTCGAGAAAGTAGGAAAGGGGAAGGGAGAAGCTGGTGAGAAAGAAGGAAGAAGGAGAACTGTGGATGCAGGGGAGAACTGGTGAGAAGAAGAGGGAGAAGCGGTGAAAAAGGAGCAGGCGAGACAGTAGGGAAGAAAGAGCTGGTGACAGGAGGAGGGGAAGGAGTAAGCTGAGAGAAAGAGGGAGAGCTGGCGGAATGAGGAAGGGAGAAGGAAGAAGCTGGTGATGGAGGAAGGGAGAAGAAAGTGGGAGGAGGGAGA
>NW_014579779.1:0-22255 GCF_000485595.1 Priapulus caudatus
GGATTCTAGTAAACCATATTAGTCCCAAATGTGTTCACATACGCGCCGAAACAGTGGAAGGCACATGGATGGTATCAGGAACCTTCGATCTCGAAGAAATGTTCGTTGGGATCGTTATGAAAGGTGCCACGAGATGGCGCGTACGTTTAAGTGTGTTCTGCTGTACGGCCAAGGTGGATGTACGGTGTCCTCTTCACACAATATTAACCATATATATGGGGAGTTTTCTGGAAAGTTTCAATGCATTACTGAAAAGGGTTTTTGAACTATGGAGAAAAATGTATTTTGNTATGTATGGGCCAAATCATGCACGCAAGCCCCATTAAATGTGGTTAATCAGCATCTTGTAGAGATTTAATTGCCCTATAATAATGATACCAACACACATGGTGAAAGCGAGGTTTCGCAGTATATAGCGTATAAGGCGGGAGAAGGCCTGTGTGTAATGTACAAAATGCTGTTTTAGCCTAATATCAAAATTGTAAGTTTGGAGCACTATAACATTTTATTGTTATGATAAAAGCTATGAACTTGATCCTCTTCAGCGACCATATCAACTATATTATGGGCTAGTTTTCTGGAACAGTATTCAATTCATTATTGAAGGATTTTTGAAATTATGGAGAAAAATGTATTTTTGGGTGCAGATTCATATTTTTGCTGAAAAATTGGTCAAAATCTCATTTTTGGCTAAAAATTGTTTATGCAATCATCCCCACCATTAAATGTGGTATAGACACTTGTAGAGAATTTCAATTCCCTTTATATGATAACCACACTCACGATGGGTGAAAGCACGTTCGCAAGACCGACGCAAGAGTTATATCGGATATAGGCGGAGAAAGGCTAGTGGTGTAATGTAGCAACAGAATGCTGAATTTCAGCTAATATCAAAATTTTAAGTGGAAGGCACATATTAACTTTAGTTGTTAGAACAGCTATGAACTTGTGCCTATTCAGACATTATTAACCATATATAGTGGGCCAGTATTTTGGAAAAGTTTGCAATAGCATTACTGAGACAAGGGTTTTTGACAATATGGAGAACGAAATGTATTTTTGGTGCAATTGCATATCATTTTGGGACCAAAATGGTAAAAAATCACATTATTGGCCGGCAAAATTGTTACGATAATCACCAACACGCGCCAGTAAATGTGGTACATCTATAGAGAATTTAATTCCCTTAATATGATACCACACACGTGTGAAAGGAGGGTTCTATTCAAACATTATCTTCAAATTGTTAATATTAGTTAGACATGATGGCCATTTTGAAAATTGGCCGCCATTTTTTTTCAGCAGCATATTTCAGGGTAGTCCACTGGAACGTGTTCAGGGAGGTCTCCTGAACACCGTTGATACAAACAACCTTTTACAACACCCCCATGTCTGGTTGACGCCCGCAAAAATGGGCGTTTGCCCCTGGGTATAACAGTACCGTGTGTTCGAACCCAATAAGGTGTTTTTAATTTCCTCTGCTTTCTGTATTTCTTTGTATTTTATTTGTTCCGTATTCATTTATCTGTTCTGTAACGTTTGTTTATGTTCGGAATTAAATATGTTTTGCATTAAAAATTGTCCTATTGACTATTGTATATTTGTCCTGTTATGTTCGGAAACTGAACAAGCAGAGAAGAGAGCCGGTTGTTTAGCTTTCAGAACTCCGAAACCGGGTCCGGTCGTTTAGACACTGCCATATATAAACTTAATATTGTTATGCGGTCATAAAAACACTGTCAGGAGCACAGGCACTTGAAGCATTTCAACTGTGAACACGCCGGTGCCATTGCGCGCACACTGACACATAAATATAGAGCAGCTATGAAAGCGTGCACCCGGAATTCGCTCGACGCTCGCTTGATTACACACGATTACAACAGAAATACTCAACCTTACGACTCCATCTTTGCTGCTAATTGAAGTACAGTGTTCACTTGTTGTAGAAATATCATGTCTCACTTCAAAACAGAGCTGTGTCACGCAAAATCACGAATTAAATCATGAAATTCTCGCGATCGCTAGCGACTGCGCGTGTGACTGTAACAAACTTCGGGATCTGGAGACCCCCTACCGGCCGCATACGTGACGTCATTTTTGCGCCAAAATCAAAACATCTGAAACAGCATCTGAACAGCATATGCCTCCGGCTTTGCTAAACAATACTGAGTGCTAATCATGGCAACGTTAGAAATGAGAAGTTATATTAGTAATTGGTAAGTCTTTTATTATGCAAATTATTGCAAATATGCAATTTATTATGCAAATAATTGCCAATATATATGCAATGTTGATATACTCTAGTCTTGCCTTGGTAGGCCTACATATATAATTTTCTTTTTATTGACATTGTACGTGTACTAATCATGACAACAACGTTAGCTAGTAGAAGTGCACCTGCTAAGTATTACGTTTCCTTTTATTATGCAAACCACAGATACTTTTGGATTGTTATGCACTATACAGTATACTATAATTTTGATGTACTCTTATTCAATTGACTGACATATAATTTTCTTTTTATTCCACTATACTATAATTACTGTACCATACTAATTGTAACCATAATTATTACCATACTATACTATATTATTGCACTATACTATAATTTTGATGTACTCTTATTCAATTGACTTACATATAATTTTCTATATATTTTCTATATATTTTAAGGCTTAAAAGAGAGCTGGTTATTGATGAACAAGGTTATCTAACAGCACACGATGTTTTCACGAGCTTTATGAAGTCTTGCTCTAACCCAACCGTATCAAAGGTCCTTTTTGGAACACATGTAAAATTAATATTTCCTGGCATTACTTCTTGTGTAAAAAGAAAGGGTGAAAATAATGTAAGAATATATCGTGGCGTCTCATACCGGCACCCGCAACCAGAAGACACGATTAGCCTGCATGACATTGCATTGCGAATGAAACCTTGGTGGCAAGTAGTCACGAAAAATGACAGCAGTATCAAAATTATGTCTTCTAATTCTATTGGTATTATCAACCAGCAGAGAGTTGTTAAAGAATTAGAAGTGTATAGAAATGGTCACTGGAATTTAAGTTTTGGAGTCGTCTGTGTGCTGACTAGTGGCCAAACGAGTCTGCTGTCACCTGGGGATGGCATGTTTCGTGTTCAGGATGTCGACAAGCTACTCCGCCAGGTAGCTAATGCAGAAATGTGCAAAGGATTGCCATTGGGAGTGTCAACTACAGGCCCACAACCAGGTGCTCATACCTTGCTTTGACTTTACTTTATGGATTTTACGTTTCGAGACCATTATTTTGAGAAGTAATTAGACTGGAGTGCTGTCAGCATTAAAGCATTAGAGGTGCAGTGAAATCCAAATTGTACGTGCCCTGATTTAACGAGAATTCGAATATAAAGTGATATAGACATTTTTGTTGCTCTTTCAAAAACTGGAAAATATTTTGGCGAGTTAAGCCGGCCTTAGTTCGCAGTGTCTATTGCTATCAATAGAACATAAACGTGCAAAACAACGGGTTAACTAGGGCCAAAATAGGGGTGTTTTGGGGGATGTTATGTCACCATTAGATCGGTTTATAGTTATACTCAGATTTTCTGCAACCCTGCTTTTTTCGCAATAACATTTCACAGACCTCAACGACCACGTTTTAATGGGGCCATACTGTAATTAGTATAAAACAAAATAGTCGAAAACATACCACATTTCTCTCACACAGTTGAGCGTTTCCAGACAGCCGAGGGAGAACCAGAAGAGATTCGCCAGCGTGCTCGCACTTGCCTTTGGCTAAAACCGGCTCTTGCACACGGCACAAGCTGCCGGGCATGCAATAGGCTTCTGCGTTATGTCCGGAAGGCTGCATCGCTGAAGGCACTTCACACTTCACATGATGCCAGTACTGCACACACTGATGCTGAGTATAGCCTCATAGATGAGAACGATGCTGATGTTGCAGCCATTGTGGCAAAATATCTGCCACAGATAAACAACCACAGTTTGCTGCGGGATCAGCTACTTGATCAAGAGCAGAACCTTGGTAGAGCCCCCAGAGGCAGAAGGTAGAATCCTGAGTAAGTTGCACATATTGTGGCTGTCACATATATCACAATATTATCCATACTGTCTTGTAAAAACTTCACAGGCACATGGTTATACTCATACCGAGGTGTGTTACAGTGCTCATGTAATCCAATGGCAATTGCACAAAATCTTAATGTTTTTTTACACTATCCAACACATAGGGTTATGAAGGCATGTCTGTCGCTGTGGGCCAGCAGTCCTCGCACCTACAAGAAGCTGTCGTCACTTGGCATGTTAGTTACACTGCCAAGTAGACGTCTACTTCAATATTATAAAAACTCACTACACCAGAAGCCTGGACCCAACAACGATATGTTCCGCTGGATGTACGAGGAAGCAAAAGCCAAGCAAGTGCCATCGCATGGCATGACTGGAGGCATAGTTTTCGACGAGATGTCGATTCAGCCTGACCTTCAGATCATATACTCTGAAGATAAAGTGAAGATCGTCGGGCTGGTCGACATGGGAGCTGAATGCTCTGCTATGCGAGTACTGAAAGAAGGTAAGAATATGTTAAATATATAGGTCTTTGTATGCTTGTTAATCTAAATTTAGTAAATTTAGTGACATATTTAGCTAGATTACTCTCAATTTATAAACGCTTTTCTGCAACAATTTACTTTTCTCCAGGTAAACAATCAGCGCAACTCGCCACACATGTCTTGCTGTTCATGTTCCAAGGGGACAGTGGCTTTCGCTTCCCATTTATGCATGTGCCGACAGCAGAAGCAACAGCACCAGATATATACGTTCTGTTCTGGAAAGCTATGCGTGGACTGATTGAATGGGGGTTCAGTGTGAGTAAATATTTTGCATGTCATACAAAATATTATTCATAGAAAGACTAAGAGATACCACACTTGGCAGGAATGAACGTCTATACTTACTTTCATACAATGGCAGCTAATCAGTGAGTAAAATCTTACAATGTGAACCCTAACATCTAGAAATTATTAAAAAAATTAACCTTTGCAGGTAAACTACGCTTGCTTCGATGGTGCCGTCCATAACAGGTCGTTTCTGAAAATGCATTTCAATGGCTCCGGTTCTGCTGCAGTGTCAGCTTCCTTCGCCACACACAATGCCTGCTCGCCAGATCTGCCACTTGTCATGATGATGGATCCGAAGGTATAATACTGAAACATACATATCCATATCACAGATAATTTCAGATAAAAAACTTTCCCACAGAGAAATGAGTTCATGTACCAGATGTTATTTTCTAGGGTCATAATTTAATAGCATTCAAATAGTATATGTTTTTTACACTTTAGCACCTCTTCAAGAAAATAAGAAATAATATTATCAAAAGTGGATTTGGAAGAAATAGCACCAGACTACTGTTGCATCAGGCAGGCTTTATTACCTGGGAAATGTGGGTGAAAGCCTATCAGTGGGACCGGTAAGCGAACCCAAGTGAGGTCTCAAGGATATGCGGTCCTGACGGATGAGCACATCTGGCCAAACAATGGTCAGAAGATGCGAAACAGACTGGCAGAAGACGTCCTTGACAAGTAAATGCTTCATCTGTTCAAAGTAAAAACAAATTGATTTTAAGCATGGTTAGAATTTTGTAATATAGTGAACATCATTTACGAGTTGCATTATACCTATTGTCAGTTCAACAGCTGTTACGTGATGCTCCATAATAAAACCTTTTTCAGACAAACAAAAGTCAGAGAAGCAGTCATTTTTATTTTTAAGGAACATTTTAATTAATGAGTGCTAGTAAATTATGGTGGTTGCTGGTAAAAAAATGCTGCTACCAGCGCTATGGGCATTGAGCCTGTACAGAAAAACTTGGAATTTCATGCCCCGTACATGTACATGCCATTTTCTTATTTAAACATATGCCGTAATAATACCACGACTTTTCACTAGGCTTACCAGAAAGCTGAAGGTCGAAACGGAGATTGCCTCAACGGTGCGATACAGCTGCTGGAGGCAACCAGTGTTCTGATTGCGAACTTCACCGACACACGTCCTATAACATCAGCAGAAGACGATCGGCTCCAGTGCAATGCGAGAGCACTGCAATGGTTCACATCGTGGAAGGACGCCGTGATGAGCGATCTACAGGACACTGCCATCGTGAAGCGGAAAAAGTTGATGTCACAGGAGACACGCTTCGACATGAAGTCAACCATTCTGGGCTTTGAAAGTCTTGTTCGCCGGAAACAGAAAACCCATCCTGGCACAAGCATAAATGCTGCTCGAGTCAACAGCGACTCGGTCGAAAACATCTTCTGCCAGCAGAGAGCCATTTCGCATGGGGCCAATGACAACCCCAATTACAAGCAGTTTATGTATGGTATGAACACCATCATATTAACCGCGGACACAGCAGTCGTTGCAACACTAGAGTAGCAGCAGAGCCCTTCTCATGTCGAGTGCTGAAGCCCATCAATCCGAAGAAATAGAAGAGTGATGCTTAGCGGAACGCAGGTATTATTCTCCAGGTATGAATACTTGTGAAGGCCCGTCTCCACACATGCTGCACGGCATGAAATGCCACGGCTCAAATACAATGCGCGAAATCATAATGCATTTCTTTCAGCGCAATGGCACTGCGTTTTGCTGTGTCGTGTCATACCGCGTGTGTGGAGACATAGCTGTAGGGTTATGATTACACAACGATTGATCTATTATTTACTGTTGCATGTTAAAGCATTTTGGGCATGTCCACGGCTCGTCACTCGCAGAAACTTCAGCCCAATTGTTATCATCGAGTAAGCCAGCACATTCTCTGTGTAGCCAAGCTCCACTTATATCACAACCAACACATGGGGAGTCCCCCACATCCTTGCTGCACGTTGGGCAGATGTAAGCCGGTTCTTGTGCGATCTTTTTTTCTGACCTGGAGTGCTTTCTTTTTCCTTTCCCTTTTTCAGCAGCAGTTGCCCTTTTCCTCGTAGTTGGTTGAGCTTCTATTGTTGGGGTCATTGTATGGTGTTGAAGGCCAGAGGGACCAGGCTGTGGCTCATCACAAGTCGCTCGCAGGACATCTGCGTCGAGCTGATGGGTGAAGATGCTCCAAACGCATTCGGTTCTGACATGCTGTCTACTGCAAGTATTCTTGCGCAGAGGTCCTCCGCAAGTTGTGTTTTCAATCTCCGTGTTCGCCATGGTAGAGTGTAGGCCTTGAAAAACGTTTTTAGCTCTTCCTTTGAGTATGTGCTAGCAGAGAAGAAGTTGGGGTTGGATCTCAAAATGCTCTTGAGTTGAAGATGTGTCAGTTGCTTCCTTTCTGATGTGTCTGCTGCAATTGTGGCCAAAGACAGTTTAGCAGTTAGGTCTTTCTCTTTCTGGTGTCTCATGTGAATTTGCCGCCTGTGGGACTCTGTTTTCTTTTGACCGTAGGACCTGATAAGTTCTTTTCGGAAGTAGTTGCTTGCAACCAGGACAAATAAATGGACGATCTTCCGAAACAGAGTATCAAGACTGGCACTTTCTGTAACATCCGTGGAAAGAAATAATGCCCTCCATGCCTCCTTCAACTCTGCTGTGTCGAGAAGTTGCGCCTCAACAACAGAAATGACATCCTGTTGCTCGACATCAAACCGGCCTTTGGTTTCTAAATGCACACGGTGTTTCTCTAGTAGCAAGAAAAACCGAAAGGCATTGTCACTGATGTTGTACAGTGACTGTCATATATTCTGCTTCCGAGCAGTTTCTTCCAGTGTTTCTGGCATCTCACTTGTTTTGTGAAGATCTGCATAGGATGCAGTGAGACAGTCCAGATAGTTTAGTGTTTCAACTGTACTCTTACAGAGCTTTTTCTGTTGTGACCCTTCAGCATACATGAGGCGTCGCCAACTGTTGCGATGTTTAGATGTTAGTTTGGCTACACATCGACCAGCCACATACCGTATCTTTCCCATTCCCTCTGCGCTTAGCTGTAGTTCATCCAGTGGAATAATGTCAAGTTCAGCTTGCTGCTTTTTTACGGCATGAGACGATGCTGTTTCGAAGACAACGCGACCAATGATGTCGGCGGCTGTGCAGCTGAACAGCTTTTGGCTGGCATCTAGCTGTGCCAGGGTACATTCCATCAGTGATGCACAGCTTTGCCTGTATGCGACAGAACCAATGAAGGTGTGTCTGCTGGTGTGGAAGCTGGTAAGATCTTTGCATTTGATTAGCGTTTCCGACTTGAGTTGCGATAGATGCTGCGCGAAGCTATTACAAATACCAATCCAGGTTTGATTAATGAAATTTTGCATCCTCTCTTTCCCAGAATGAAGTAGAGTATCACCAATGGCAATCAACTGCTGCTGAATAGGAGTCACCGGATCTGTTGGACGCAGCTCGGCTAGCAAGTCATCGACTGACAGAGGACTCTGGTCAGGGAGTATCTCTCGAATGCTTGCTTCGAGGCATCCGCTCTCCATCACAGTCTCTCCATCAGCTGCCTGCTGAACCGGCACATCAGGAATGGTGGCCAGCATTTCATCAATCTGCAGCATTTCGCTTTCGGAAAATGAGGAGCCACTGTCATCTGCAGTAGGTGCCAACACATCTGATGTCACTGCGTGTGGTTTCTTGCAGCAACTGAGGTCAGCTTGCGCGTCGCTGTTCGTGAGCTGTTTGTAAAACTCAGTTACCTGCAAGGGATGTGGAGTCACGCAGTGTGGATTGAAGCCGACCACTCAAAGTCCTGCCCTGCTCGTTACTCTCCCGACAGCGACTCCGAGTTGGCCAGCTGCAATGATGTGTTGGCAGTGGACCTCTACTGATGACAGTGTCATGCCTTGACACTTGTGGATGGTCATTGCAAACGCAAGCAGTAAGGGTAGCTGCTTCCGTGTTGCAATGACCTTCTGATGCGCCGGTGAAAAAATTGACGATAGGTGAGGTCTGATCAGTATTGCCTGTTGATGAATTTGGAATGAAAACTTGACGAGTGGGCCATCAGGTGTAATTTCTGACACGGTACCTAACAGGCCATTGAAGTGTTGTTCTGACAGGTTAGTGGTCAGAACAACAGGTGCGCCGACTTTCAGAGCAACATACTTTGGCACTCTAGCCCTTCTTTTCAATGCCTGACTATTTCCAGTGTCCGTTGCCGTGTACATGGTTTGCTTTCCTGGCAGCTGGCTGAGCTGGTCTGCGTTGAATAGCTCAGCATCGAAATTTCTTGCAAATAGAACAAGCTGCCCTGACGCCTTCAAAGAGCGAGCTACCTCAGCCAGAAGAGAGCAAGAGCCTTGGGATAAATATTCACCCCTAGCTAGCTCGTTGATGCAGGTGATTAATGCATCATCTTGCTGGCGAAGCACCTCGACAAGCTGCAGCTGGTGTTGGATGCAGATGAAGGCGTCAGACAGAAAACAAAATTGACCGTGGTCACCATATTCTGGATTGGGCACTGGAGGTAGCTGATAAAAATCCCCAGTCAGTATGATTTGTAGACCACCAAAGAAGAGGTTCGATGACCTTAGCTTTCTGCAAACTGTTTCCAATGTTTCCAGTGTTTTTAGACTAAGCATAGAGACTTCGTCAATTAGAATGGTATCAACTGACATGATGTTGTTTCGTACGGTTGTGTAGGCATGGTCAGTGGTGATTAGCTGAGCCAGGTGTTCGGCACTGTACCGGCCATCTCCCATTCCAGCTCATCGGTGGATCGTCAATCCTCCCTGCTCCAGCAGTGCATTAGCTGACACGCCTAAAAGTTTGCAAAATACATATCAGAAAAATTATTTTTAATTTAAAAACTAACATACTTATATCATTTCATTTTGCAAATAAACGTTACCTCGCACGCTAATGATTCTGTATCATACAACATATGCTGCCCTATTTTTGCTATTAGATTTCATTCCAACTTAGCAGCAACATGTTGTATTTGCATCCCAGACATTCAAATGGCTCAATGTTTCTATTTTTTACGGGTTATGAAATCTTTCTATTGTGCAAAGCTTCATGTTATTAATCACTTCTCAATAGCCTAGTAGTAGTTCATACCTGTTGTGCTTAACACAGCAACCGTTTTTCCCAAGCTTCTCAAGTGTTTCGCTATCTGTTTAACCAGGAACGTTTTTCCTGTACCTGAAAAATTATGAACAAACTCTATCCTACAGCAAATGTTCTACCACATACATATTAGTTTAAAATGACAAATCTCGATTTGCAACGTTAATTCAGATAACGTATCTCGATGACGCTACACCATTTCCTAATTTCTAATATTATGTTGTGTTTATAAAGCCATAGTCCATAACATAGATTATTATCGCAATTATAGACTCGTGATATATGTTTCTAAATATAAATATGTTTGTTCTGATATCTATTCGCAGAGTTCGCTATTTCAAATATTGTATGATGATAAACAGTTTTGAAATTCCTAAAATGTCGTGTTTACACACACACGTATATATATATATATAAATGTGTTCAAAAGTGAATCGAAATGTGTGAAGAACAGGCCTGGACAGCCTCTACGGGCACAGCTCGACTGAGCTACCCCACGGGAATTTAGCTTTGTGGTTTGTTGTTGCCATTATAAATGTATAAATAAAAATTGTAAAATAAGTTTTGTTTAAGAAATTGCTACACTAGGTTAGCAATGAATAGCATTTCGATTCACTTTTGAACACATTTACACATGTCCGTATATATATATATATATATATATGTATAACATCTACTATATAATAGTGGAGGGAGCCGAAGTGTCGTTTTACGTATCTCCTCCGAAACCGTGCCGCGTGTGCTCGCGCGAATCGAGCTGGGGCCCCTTCTGGGCGTCGCGACTAGATTCCGCTACGTTAGAACGCGATTTTTCGACGTTAAAGTGACTTTTTCAGGCAATTTCCTAAAAAGTTATGTGCCCGAAGAAACTTCGGCATTCATCGGCGGAAACCCGCACCAACTTTTAAGATCGCAAAATCCGCATGCGCATGCAGTCCAAGCAGAGTAGGTACGTGAATCACCTTGTGATTGACGTGCTCTTATCGCAAACCCGCAGCAAATTTTAAGATCGCCAAATCCGCATGCGCAGTCCAATCACAGCATGTGAATCACCTGCCTTACCGCAATGTGCACGGTGTGTGCGCGCGTGTGTAACATACTGTACATGTATGTAATGTTACCGTATGCTGTGTGTGGTGTGTTGTGTGTGTGTTGTGTTGTGTGCTGCTGTGTGTGTCGTCGTGTGTGCGTGTGTTGTGTGTCGTGTGTGTGTGTGTTGTTGCGTGTGTGTGTGCGTGTGTGTGTGCGTGTGTGTACAACCTGTACATTGTATGATATGTATGTATGTGCTGTGTGTGTGTGTGTGTGTGAGTGCGTATGTGTGTGTGCCGTGTGTGTGTGTGCGTGTGTGTGTGCCGTGGTGTGCTGTGTGTGTGTTTTGTGTGTGTGTGTGTGTGTATGATATGTGCTGGTGTGCGTGTGCGTGTGTTGTGTGTGTGGCCGCCGTTGGTGGTGTGCTAATGTTGTAATGGGGTGCGCGTGACATTTTTAGGGACTCGTTTCGATTTTTAAGAGGGCACCCATACCACACTATATATACCCCATAAACCTTTTGAAATTGTGTTAAACTATTAACGTGTTTTTCTTCACGGCGTTTAATGAAATGTAGCCTATACTTAAATCTGTAGATTAAAGGTTAATTAATAAGCATCTTAATTTAGGTGGACCCTTTTCAGACTAGCATAAGCAAGCCACACTAAGAACGACACGCACGAACGCCACACGCATCGAAACGCACGCTCACGCACACGGCACCCGCTCCGCGCACACGCACACACCAAAGTACATTGCGGCCTGCGGTGTTTAACAGCCCAATCACTGCCGCGCACAGTTGTGGAGACCGAACACCTTTAAGACAAACCCAGCGAGCATACGGCGTAGCATGTGTTTATTGTGTGTGTATGGTGTGTTGCGTGTGATGCGTGTGTGCGTGTGAGTGTGTGCATGTGGTGTGGTGTGCGTAGTTGCGTGGTGTATGTATGTATGCGTCGTGTCGTGCGTGTGCGTGTGCGTGTGTGTGGTATGNCACCTAGCATAGCAAGCCACACTAAACGCACGGCACGAACGCACGCACGAACGCACGCACGCACACCGGCACGCGCGCACACGCACACACCAAAGACATTGCGGCTGCGGTGTATAAACAGCCAATCACTGCCGCGCACAGTTGTGAGACGAAAATTTAAGACAAACCCCAACGAGATACGGCTGCAGTTGTATGTGTGTGTATGTGTGTGCGTGTGTGCGTGTGTGCGTGTGAGTGTGTGCATGTGCGTGTGCGTGTGCGTGTGCGTGTGTATGTATGTATGCGTGTGTGTGCGTGTGCGTGTGCGTGNGGAAATACATCCTCAACTAAAAGAGAGAGATAAATGATTAAACCGCCTTCCTCAAATCATACCCCACTCAAACCCGTCTGGAGGACGGGTAATAGCTAGTATATATATATGTAGTGTGTGTGAAATTATTCAGATATCGTGCAAGCCCTCTACACATATGAGGCGCGCGCCACTGACGACCTCAGTTTCCAGAAAGGTGATAGACTGGAAGTTCTGAATCGTGAGTAAGTAGCATTTCTACCAATCATCACCATCGCTATAACAGGCTCGTAATGATCGTTTTAGTAGTTATTTGTTGTGTCGAATTTTCCATTCTACATCAAGTATTACTGCGTAACAAGTTCTGGACACAGTCGCTAAAAGGCACATCAGTATTGTTTGGGTACTGCGTTGTAACGTTAAGCTTGTCACTGTTTCAAAGTAACCTGGTTTTCGATAATTCATACTTGTTAATTTTTCATGGCAGCGATCAGGATTGGTGGCAGGCAAAGCACATTACAAGTCAGCAGTCAGGCTACATTCCAAGCAACTACGTAGCAGTTGTGGCAACAGTGAACACGGAAGAGTAAGTAAATCCCACGCACTGGTTAGGAGACAACGCGTCCAAATTACTTACACACTTATAACACAATTATTAAAACACAATAATAATATTGCACTATAATATTACGCAATAATATTACACATTAGTGCATCACGTGATAAATCGTTGAAATCCCATTGGATAACGCAGCAGGCACTATGAAGCAATAGTGCCCGCCTGAGCGGGCACTATTGCTTGCGCGACGCATTGTTATTATAACGCATTGTGTTTACGTCACGAATCTCATGCGTCTGGGCGCCACGCAAGAGTTTCGAACGGCGGTTGTGTTTGTGTCGAACGTTTTGTTACATCGAATGCACCGGCAAATTAGGGACCTCGCTACCGCTCGGGCACTATTCCTTCCCTCAGCAACACTATGAGAGCATAGTGCCCCCAACAGCAGGCATTAATATATAAATAATAATACAATAATTATAACACAGTTAGCTCTATTATAGAAGGATTAGGTGTTCGAATACTCCCTCAACCAAAGCTGTTGTGTACCTAAGCAAGTATCTTTAACTATGTGATTCAGTCGACGACTGCACGCAAAAATTAATACCTGGCATTAGCTGGAGAATGCGCAATAAATCAGCATCGCATCCAGCTGCAGTGTTGTGCAATATATTATTTATACCTAAAGCAGTTGAAATGGAATCTGACGGCCCTCATCATTAGCATAAGCAGACTTGGAGAGGGTTTCAACCTGAAATTTTGTTTAGCTACCATGTTGTTGGTGTGTATGCGTGCGTGCGTGCATGCGTGCATGCGTGCATACGTGTGTGCGGGTTAAATTGTCCATTAGACTAATAATGTTGTGATTTTAGTTGGTATTTGGGGAGAATTGGGAGAAAAGAAGCAGGAAACCAACTGCAGACTCCCGGAAACATTGTTGGCACCTTCCTAGTGAGGGAGAGCGAAACTACACCAGGTATGTAACGGGGAAATCCCTATACAAGTTATATGCGAATAAACGTTACACTCACTAAATATAATATGAATAATCTATCAAAAGATTCCTTTGATAGACTCCTGATAATATGAATAAGCTGGCTGGCTGGCTGGTACAGGCAGATTGGCTAGCTCATGAGTGAAGCCTGAACTCATTGAAGAGGAGCTAGCGAATTTGGTTTGCCTCGTTTTGATCATAGCTGTAGTTTTAACGCCAACTTGTGGTCTAGTATTATTAGACGTGTTCACACACAAGAAACCGCGATGCTAATCGCGGATGAAATACCGAGATAATTGTGTGTTGTTCACCAGTGCGAAAAATCGCGCTAATACGCCGAGGCGAGCGATAATTCTATTATTTCGAACTGGGGCATGCTCACTGCCGAATGATTTGCATGGGGCATGCCACTCCTCCTCTCTTGTTAAATGATGGGATATGAAAATCAGTGTGATTGATTTGCGCGAGCGGTTCACACACCGGCCCCTGCGCAACCCATAATCACGCTCGCTAATCCAAATACCATGGCAGTCCAAAAGTGCGATTTGCGAGCGTCGATGCTTGATCGCGATTATTAGTGAGGCATTATGCATCAACAGTAATAATCTCGGCTCACACAATAGCGATGCAAAAACCGGTGATTAATTGCATCCCGCTTATTCGCGCCAGTGGAACGCGTCCTATTGAAATAATTTACGGATTCTACAGTGATTAGTTGTTGTTATGGTCCTGTATGCGTCGGAGTTTATGGATATTCAACTAAGAGTGATTATAAGCCAACAATAACCAGAATTTGAATTGAATGATGCATATATCATGAAGATGTTTGAAACGCGGAATCTCGCAATAAGAGGATTTTAAATATCGATTGTGTTATGTCTGTTACATATATATAATATAATATTAATATATATATAGATAAATAGATTAGTATATAGTAGTAGAGTATGACTGAGATGGCTTAAAGTCTATACTCGTACGCAGGCAAAGCTCTGTGTTAACCATTTGTCACGTTTCTTTAGTCTACAGATGCATTTTCATTGTCCGTACTTGATAATGATCCTAATCGAGGGACCGTGGTGAAACATTACAAGATTCGCAATCTGGATAATAAGCGAGGATTCTACATAACACCACGCCGGACATTCGACTCATTGAAAGATTTGGTAACCTACTATAGAGGTAAGAAATCTTTTTTCTTTTTCAGTAGCTTCCTTCCTTTTCTCCCACTCACGCTTAAGTGACCTTTTCACTCCCCTTGTCTCTGTTTTCCGTCACTCTATTTCTGCGTTTTTTCTTTCACTCTCTCCCCTTCTCTCTCTCTTTCTCCCCATTATCTATTCATCATTTTTCAAAATTCAGTCTTTTATACGTTGCTATATTATTGAACTATTGTGGGTTAATGCATTGATTCTATTTGCAACAGAGAATGCAGATGGTCTTTGTCATCGACTTACCGTTCCCTGTCAAAAACCCAAGCCGCAAATGTGGGACATATCCAAGGAAACCCGCGACCAGTGGGAGATATCGAGGGAATCGCTTCAGTTGATAAGGAAGCTAGGTGCAGGAAACTTTGGAGAGGTCTGGTATGGTGAGTATACATAGATTTGGAAACGATCATATTTTCGTTAAAAAAATCATCCTGTTATACGCTTTTTTCGAACCCGCATATTATTTCTTCCTGCAGCTTCACGCGTAAATTAGTGCCTATACTGTAACAGTATAATAGGTAAAATTGCAACCGTATTGTATTTCCTCCTGGAAATCACCTGCTTAATAACCTAATAGGTAACGTTTCGTAATGCAGCTGCATATAGAAGTAAACGCGTACATTATATCACTTGGAAAACTTACACGCGCTAGGTCTAGGTTAGCAGTAGCTGCTGCGTTGCTGTGATTAGACTGAATTGGATTGAGAAACATTTTCCAGGCACGTGGAAAGGCGTGACCGAGGTTGCTATTAAGACATTGAAAACAGGAGCCATGTCGCCAGCTGCCTTCCTGGACGAGGCTAAAATCATGAAGCAGTGTCGGCATGATAAACTAGTGCAACTGTATGCTGTCTGCACTCTGCAAGAACCGATATTTATTGGTGGGTGTTTGTTACATGCAATCTAGTAACCTTGTACAAAATAAAAATCTAGTATATATATATATATATATCTAATATGATATTAATCTATATAATAATCTCGCTGTTATAATTACTGATTAATTATCGATCATTAATCATTAATTACTGATTACTCATTAATTTCTTTTTAACTTACACCTCTCGCCTCAACACATATTGAAATAACTCGCTCGCTTAATACCAAAGCAATGTGTCATTTGTCATTTGTCATATTGCAAAATGCTGCCTTCGAAGATGAAGGCGGTACTATAGTGCGTGCTCTATGTCAGAGCGTCTTGAACTCCCGCCGCCCTCCTCCCCCGCATCAACATGTTCTGCTAGCATCTATGACAAATACGACATACGCATATACGCTCTCCTATGACACTATTTGTCTCAAGAAGATTCTTCCTATGACAAATATTGTGCGAGTCAACTTTCGTTCGCTTTACAGCCTGACAATTCACTTTGCTTGCGTCATAATAGCGCCTCTAAATCTATCCTTATTGATGCCGCACAAACCATACAACAATAATTGTATGTCATAGGAAGAATTTCCTATGACAAATAGTGGCCAAGCGAGAGCGTATATGCGTATGTCGTATTTGTCATAGATGCTAGCAGAACAGGCTGCCCGCATCGAACCTGCAAACGCCTCTCCACGGGCTCCAACCCTCTAAACCCTCCTCCCAAAATTCGTTCTTCCTGCAGTGCGCATGAGCATATAACGTCGTCTTCATCTTCTTATCTTTCATTCGCTTATGTACGTTTCAGTCACGGAGTTTATGAAGTACGGATGCCTGTTGGACTACCTGAGAGGCGATCATGGTAAAAACCTCGACCTTTCACAACTGATTGACGTCGCTGCTCAGGTATATCATGTTTTCGTTACGATAGGAGTACGCATGCGCAGTTCCCTCCACGCGTTGAATGACCACGGAGTGGCTATTTATAAACTCAAGTCTTAGCCGCATGCACGGCACGCGCGCATTACACGCACGCACGCCACGCCACACACGCATGCGAGCACGATGCGAGCACGCACGCACGCCACGCCACACACAACGCATGCAGCACACACACACACACTACACACACACACACACATCACAATGCCACACACACACACACACACACACACACACACACACACACACACACACAACACACACACACACACACACACACAACACGCACACACACAAACACACACACACACACACACAACACACACACACACACACACACACACACACACACACACACATATATATATAATACATATATATATATATATACATATTAATATACATATTACATAATTTTTACGCATACACCATCACGCTAATGATTGTATATATATGAACAGGTTGCGAGCGGCATGGCATTCCTTGAAGCCGAGCGGTTGATACATAGAGACCTAGCTGCGCGTAACGTGCTCGTCGGAGAAAATAACACGGCGAAAGTCGCGACTTTGGACTGGCAGAGTCATTGAGGACGACGAGTATTTCTGCTAGACAAGGTGAGAGGCTGGTTGCTTTGTATACATATATTGCAGTGAGTGATATCAACTTCTGATATATGTGTATAGACACTACGTACACGTGTTATATAGATACCATCAGGAGTAACAATAATAGATTCGATTATTATTCACTCCTGATACCATCAAGAGCGTATAAATATTTATTCTTGTGTGTGCCGTGTTCGTGTGTGTGTGTGTGTGTGTGACTCTTGTTGTGTGTGTGTGTGTGTGTGTGTGTGTGTTTGTGTGAGGCTGATTATCGAATATCACTTGCCATTTTACAGGTGCGAAGTTTCCAATCAAGTGGACGGCACCGGAAGCAGCTCTCATGGGAAAGTTTACGATAAAATCGGACGTCTGGTCGTTCGGCGTCTTGTTTGCACGAGTTGTTCACTCTAGGTCAAGTGCCATACGCTGGTATGTTTTTCGCCTCATATTCTGTTAAAGTACACGGATGTGCTATTAATTCTTAAAACTTGCGTTAAACTGAGATTTCTAGTCAGATATCATTAATGGCATTGAGAGCCAGTAATTATCTATATGCATTATTTATATTTAATTGAGAGGGAGAGAGAGAGAAAGAAAGAAAGAGAAAGAGAAAGAAAGCGAGCGAGCGAGAGAGAGAGAGAGAGAGAGAGAGGCAGAGTGAGAGAGAGAGAAAGAAGCAGAGAGAGAGCCGAGGAGCGCGTGCGGGAGGCGAGCAGAGAGAGAGATGAGCATGCGCGAGAGAAAGAGAGAAAAAGAGAGGCAGAGAGCAAAGGCAGAAGAGAAAGAAATAGGAGAGAGAGAGAGAGTAGAGAGAGCAAGAAGAAATAGAGCAGCGCAGAGAGGGGAGGGGGGGGGGGGGGGGTGAGAAGAGATAGAGCAGAGAGAGAGAGAGAGAGAGAAAGAGAGAGAAAGAGAGAGATAGAGATAGAGAGAGAGAGATAGAGAGAGGTACAATTAACCTCAAATTATACAGGCAGGAGCAACCGCGAGGTTCTGGAGGCGCTAGAGCAAGGCTACCGCATGCCACGCGACCGCAGAACGCCGCCGGTTGTCTACGAAATACAAGTGAAATGCTGGGACGAGAGCCCGCAGAATCGACCAACGTTCGAATTCCTATTCGGATACTTCGAGGACTTCCAGACTGCCATCGAACCCAGCTACGAAGATCAAGACCAAATAAACTAATTACACGAACGGGGGGGGGGGGTGTTCTAGTGGTACTCACAGCTGCCGCGAGCAGATGATGCGGTTTTTTAGTGGAGCACGAGCGCACGAACGATTGCCGCAGGTAGATGCAGTTATTTAGTGAAGCACGCTTCGATGAAGATCAGCAGATTAGATGTGCACTAGCTGTTGATCCGTGCGCTACCACGCGCGTGCTAACTACGTACTAAACGTACTAAACGTACTGAACGTGATAAACCACTAAACGTACAAAACGTACAAAACGCACTAAACGTACAAACGCACTAAACGTACTAAACGTACTAAAACTACGCACGCGAAGCTGTGCTAACGACAGCAGCGAGTGCTTTGAGCTGTTCCCACCAAAAACACTGTTACAGCCCCGCACAAGCCCTGTAATATAAACCAATCATCGGTGAGCGGAGCCTGATCTTCACGGCGAGTGCGCCTAAACGGTAGACTTTTTTCTGCTCGCGTTAAATTGACAAGATGTACGATGTTTGAAATCGTGTATTTGCTTGCGAAATAATTCTGTATGATTACAATGTTGTCGATCGTGTTAGTGCAACGCTGCGAAAGTTGCGGTGCTGGTAGAGAGAGGCAAGGGAGAAGTCTGGGACAGTAGTGTTCACGGTGACAGTCTGCATTGACGGCAGCTGTAGCCAAACTCCACGACAGATGGCGCTCTCGCTCATGGGTTCAATCTACCACTGTCACAAGCATAGAAATAGATAGACAACAATAGTTGTCTATCTATTTTTATGGCCACAGAACGGGCCGCTAGAAACAGTTGCCGCTGGAAGGCAGCACATCTGCAGAGGTGAAGATTATATTAGATAGTGCACGGTATCGGTGATATTAGTGGTGCATATGTGAAGTGGGTGTTGATTCTTTTGTGTGGGCTCAGGCGTTATGTAATATGTTTATTGAGATTCACGGTGATATTAGTGGTGCATATGTGAAGTGGGTGTTGATTCTTTTGTGTGTGCTCAGGAGTTGTGTAATATGTTTATTGAGATTCACGGTGATATTAGTGGTGCATATGTGAAGTGGGTGTTGATTGATTCCTTTGTGTGTGCTCAGGAGTTATGTAATATGTTTATTGAGATTCACGGTGATATTAGTGGTGCATATGTGAAGTGGGTGTTTATTCTTTTGTGTGTGCTCAGGAGTTATGTAATGCTTATTGAGATTAGTAAAGCTACAAAGACTCAAGTTGCAATACAAATTATGTATATGTTTATTTCTAAAACGCAGCCATTTACTACAGACAGTAGGCATTACTGGAGACAATAGCTCGCCTAAAGTTGGAAATCATGAAGCACACCTTAACAATTCTTCCACCGAGAGAAATCTTCTGATGGGGCAGGTCTCTTTTTAATATTTTAAATGTCTTGCTTAGACCAATGACCCTCTCTACATGAATCATCTTAGATGCGATACGGGTCTATCCCTATTCCTAACAACTGTCTCTGCATTAAGTTGGGATTTTCCTTTGAGCATTGACGGCGTGTTTACATACACGTCTTTACTAGCAAACAGATCCTGAACCATAATTCCTCTCTCTGACTTGATGCTGTCACCCCTGTCAAACATACCACTACTACACAGCTCAGACCTCTCAATAATTTGACGGTCACTGGCGCTACCACCATAGCTATCACTGACATAAGTAACAAGGCCGCTTGGGCTACAGCCGATCATCGTTTTTAAAGTGTTCTTGTTTTTGTACGTAAAAAATGTAACACTCTGGTCATCAACTCTACTTGGTTTGTGAATAGGAGTCTCGGTTGCATCTAAAATAACTCTTGTGTTTGGGAACAGTTTGTTGAAATTTGTTGGCATATACGCGTCAATAGTTTCACGATCTGGCCACATGTTGATTTCGCTCAGCTGAAATTTTTTTTATCCAAGTATTAATTATGTCTGACACTGTTGACAGAGACACCTTAAACCTTATCGAAAGATACGCATCATCAAAACACTGCCTGAGTTTCATAAGTGTCATGAAGCACTGGTCTTCTGGAGAAATCAGATGACATTTGAAGCTCAAATGGTGAATGGCAGGTGCAAGTACACTGATGAATAATTTAAAATGTATGTAGCTATCAAAACCAGTGAAATATTGTACAGCAAAATTGTCATGTTCATAAAGTTGAATGCTTTCTCGAGCATTTGAGACACTTAGAAGTGAGCACTGAGATGCCGAATCAGTCGTCTGCGAGTCCTGAGATGTCTCGACCTTCGGTGAATCCTCTTCGGGAGGGGAGTAATCAAGCTCTACTTCCTCAGCAGCCGCTGGCACATGAAGCTCTTCTGTTTCTGTAGAGTTAGCAGTGAGACGGCGCCGTTTAGCCCGGTCTTCACGAGGAGATGAAGAAAGCTGACGATCGTTGAAGGGGAAAATAGAAGAAATAGCGTCACCTTGAGTCTCTTTCTTTCGTCTAAAAATAAGACATATTTAAGAAAACGTTAATGAAAATATATTATTAAAAAAATAGGAAAGGTATGACCAGTAAGATATGACCACCATGTTAAATTGTCCTGAATTGAAATATATTGTAAGCGGGCAAATTCCATATGCCACGCGAAAGCGATGGCGATGCGGGGAAACGCAATCGTACGTGGCGCCGCAGTGTCGGAAGACATGTCACAACAGGCTGTGAGTGGACGCTACATCGGGCAAGCCGAGAACGCAGGAGAGTAAGCAATAGCCAAAATCAGGGCTAAGGTTTCCCCGAGTTATTGTGCATTGTGACAACCTAGACACTGGCCAGATGACCTATGACATCAGGGCCATAATCGGACTATGGAGTCCAGCCAAGTGCGGAGACACTCACACCCCACCATATTTGGTAGGCAGTGTAGCAGTCGTAGGACTGCATTCCCCGTATTTGATATGGCCGGTTGGTCAGAGAAGAAACCTATAACGAGAGGTGACGTAGGAGAAGGAACGTGGTATAAATAGTGGAGCGCGGCCGCGCCTCGGGGTTCTTTGTAGAAGACACCGACTGAGAAAGGTGTAATTATGTTGCGTGATACGGGTACTATGTAGTTGAACGCTCTGTCTATTCGGTAGTACATTGAGACTTCATGTTTGTATGATGTAGTAAAACACTAGTGAACGCTACTTCTTGTCTTGTCTTTATCTATCTCACGTCTATTACAGAACTTTTACAACGGTAGTGCGAATAACACGCCTACAATATAGGCATATCTCTCAATATTGCTCATAGCGTGGTGGCAACGAAGGGCTATAGCACTCGAGATCGAGCTAATCTCAATATAACAATAATAAAACATGTAGAATGAATGCCGGTGATTCCGACATTTCGGTGACCAGCTTGCCAGTACTGGTAGCGTTAAGTGTTGGATCGTCTAGCCTGGGCTTATTGATTTCTAGGCGCCCGTCATACGTATTGTTATATTGGGTCGCGCTATACCAGGAGTTGGCACTCGTTTTAGTGATGCACGTGCTAGAAAAAAATAGCAGGGTCGTCATTACTTTTTTAAAAACCATTTAACGCATGAAAA
>NW_014579779.1:22280-24089 GCF_000485595.1 Priapulus caudatus
ACTAGTGGTCAACATAATATATGAGGAGATTTGAATAGAATGAATAGTCTAAGTTGTCGAAGAGAGGAATATTTACTTAGAAACGAGTTGCATAAGGTGATGACAATCATCGTACCAGCCACGGGTTGCGTCATCAGGTGAAAGCGATTGCACCAGAGAACGAAATCGGCACGACAACGCGTGCAAAACAACGGCACGTAGGGGGGGGGGCGGGGCCAGCTAGGTATATAAGGCGCGCCGAATTGCAGAGCAGGAGCGTTTGTTTTCAGGTTAGGTTTAGGAAGAAGAAGAAGAAGAAGTAGAAGAAGAAGAAGAAGAAGAAGAAGAAGAAGGAGAAGTGGAAGCAGAAGAAGAAGAGAAAGAGGGAGAAAGCCGTTTAGGTCTCAAGGAGAGAGATAACGGAGGGAGTAGAAGGCCGGGTTTTCAGGTAGGTGAAACCCGGAGAACAACGGGGTTCTGTTCCACTGGTACCACCTGTTATTTGCTACGGCATCACCGTCCTGCCTAATATACCGGCAGGAGCGAACACTGAATCCAAACAACTAGGACACGCGTTAACTATATAACGCCTGTCGTACGTAGTCGGCTACCCCTAGGGCCACTACAGTTGTAACACCTCTGCTCACGCTGCGCCACCTGCTGACAAAGCTAGCGGTTAACCCCATTTGTAACGCTTTTTTACTACAAGTTTTACAGCAGCCACGTTACTCGTATGCTATGTAATAAGATTTGGACTAATAAAAGTTGCAAAGATTTTAAAAATCCAACCATTATTTTATGAAAAATTTGATAAAATAGTGATACGAAATAGTGCGCGTATTGTGCGCCCATTTACTACTTTCAAATCATACGCTGTTTACGAATCTCCATTCGCTGGATTTCCCCGGAGCTCCGCCCACTTTAAAAATAGTGCTAGCATTGTGGCAGTGGTATCCTGAGTGTACGAAGGTGCACTGCATGCAGTTTGAGCAGTAGCAACTCGCGTACGAAACGGTTTCGGATTCGGTTCCGAGATTTCGGTGACCAGCTTGCCAGTACTGGTAGCGTTAACTGTTGGATCGTCTAGCCTGGGCTTATTGATTTCTAGGCGCCCGATCTACGTACTGTTATATTGGGTCGCGCTATACCAGGAGTTGCCACTCGTTTTAGTGATGCACGTGCTAGAAAAAATAGCAGGGTCGTCATTACTTTTTTTTAAACCATTTTTTTTAAACTACTTTTTTTTAACGCATGAAAACGGTCGAAAAATGTAAAGGTTTGTTACTTCCCGAATGCGTAGCTGTGCTTTAAATGCTTCCTATTGTCCAGTGATGCTTTTTTATAATATAAATCTCACACATATAAGATACGCACACAAATGGACGTTATATGGCTTTTATTGATAGCAGTTTTGAAATCGAATACGTAATTCGTGTATACGTCATTCTGTGTCACAGCGTGTCTTGCTCTCTCTCTCNAAAAAGAATAAACACCCACTTCCCCCACTCTATCCCGGATGACATGTATTGTAATATGTAAAGGTTCTTATTTCTTACTGCTTGGGGGGGAAGTGGAATGTAAAATGAAATGAATGGGGTTAGCCGCTAGAAACAGTTGCCGCTTGAGGGCAGCACTTCTGCAGAGGTGAAGATTATCCGCGTACCCAGATGCAAACACCACCTTATACATTTTGTGTAGACGAGGCTATAGTGAATCATTGACCTAAAATGTACACTTAACTCGAGTTAAATTTTGTCTGTCTCTGCATTAATGAAGAAAGTGAAAGAATGAAGGCTAGACTTTGCCTGGTACTGCACTTAACGCTTTCTT
>NW_014579779.1:25849-26081 GCF_000485595.1 Priapulus caudatus
TGTGTGCGTGCGTGGGTGTGCACGTCCACGTGTGTGGTGCGTGCGTGTGCACGTACAAGTGCGTGCGTGCGTGCGTTTGGTCATACATGTACGTGCATGCGTGCGTGTGTTCGTGGGTGTGCACGTCCACGTGTGTTCGTGCGTGTGCACGTACATGTGCGTGCGTGCGTGTGCACGTACTCTTGCGTGCATGCGTGTGTGGGTGAGTGTGTACGTACCCGTGTGTGCATGC
>NW_014579780.1:0-5000 GCF_000485595.1 Priapulus caudatus
TTTGTTTGTTGGATTGTTTGCCTGTCAACAGGATATCTCAAAAAGTTGCAGACGGATTTTCATGAAATTTTTTGGACGGGTTGGTCTTGGGCCAACAACCAATCGATTCATTCGATTTTGGTGGTGATCTGGATCCAGATCTGAATCCAGGAATTATTTTTTTGTACCAGCAAGATGGGCGGGACTGTGGCGGAGGTTTGCTATCTCCGATTGCTCTTGTTTCAGGCATGAATTCGATGATTAAGATCCTCATTAAGAAGGGCCNGCATGCACATGACGCACGCACGCCGCGACAGCAACGGCACTCGCACGCCACGCACGCACCGCACGCACGCGACGCACGCACGCTCTCATGTTCTTCACGTATGTTACAGGCCTTCTCCTCTCGCGCGCGCTCGGCCCTACGCTGACTGGCACGGACGCAAGCACGCACTGCACGCACGCCACGGCACGCACGCACGCGGCACGCACGCTGCTCATGTTCTGCACGTTATATGTTACAGGCTCTCTCTGTACGCGCGCGCTGGCCCTACTGACCTGCACTGGACCAAGCACGCACGCCACGCACGGCACGCACGCACGCTCTCATGTTCTCACGTGTGCTTACAGGCTCTCTCTCGCCAGCGCGCTGGCCCTAACCTGACTGCACGGCAAGCACGGGGACGCACGCACGCACGCACGCTCTCATGTTCTCACGTATGTTACAGGCTCTCTTTCTCGCGCGCGCTGTGCCCTACCTGAGCTGACGCGATAAGCACGCACGCACAGCACGCACGCACGCACGCACGCTCTCATGCTTCTGCACGTGTGTTACAGGGCTCTCTCTTCGCGGCGCGCGCTTGGCCCTACCTGACTGCACGGGACACTAAGCACGCACGCACCGCACGCACGCACGAAGCCTCTCATGTTTCTCACGTGCTGTTACATGGCTCTCTCTCGGCGCGCGCTGGCCCTACCTGACTGCACTGCACCGCACGCACGCACCGCACGCACGCACGCACGCACGCACGCTCTCATGTTCTCGTGTGTTATCAGCTCTCTCTCGCGCGCCGCTGGCCCTCCTGCACTGCCACGGGGACAAGCCACGCACGCACGCCACGCACGCACGCACGCACGCACGCACGCCGCGCAGCGCAACGCCCGCCCACGCACGCTGCTCATGTTTACCGGTGTGTTACAGACTCTCTTCTCGCGCGCGCTGGCTCTACCCTGACTGCACGCGACAAAGCACGCACGCACGCACGCCGCACGCACGCTACGCACCCACGCTCACTATGTTCTCACGTGTGTTACAGGCTCTCTCTCGGCGGCGGCTGGGCTCTACCTGACTGCACGGACAAGCACGCACGCACGCACAGCACGCACGCCCACGGCACGCACGCACCAGCTCACATGTTTCTCACGTGGTGTTACAGCTCTCTCTTCGCATGCGCGCTGGCTCTACCTACTGCACGGCACAAGCACGCCACGGCACGCACGCACGGCCACGCATCGCTCTATGTTCTCACGTGTGTTAAGGGCTCTCTCTCGCTGCGGCGCTGGCCTACCTGATCTGCCACGGGACAAGCACGCCGCACGCACGGCACGCCACGCCACGCTCTCATGTTCTCACGTATGTTACAGGCTCTCTCTCGCGCGCGCTGGCCCTACCTGACTGCACGGACAAGCACGCACGCACGCACGCACGCGACGGCACGGTCAATGTTCTTCACGTATGTTACAGGCTCTCTCTCGCGCGCGCCTGGGCCTACCTGACTCAACGGACAGTAGCACGCACGCACGCAACGCACGCCGGCTCTTCAGGTGTTCTCACGTATGTTACAGGCTCTCTCTCCCGCGCGCGCTGGCTATACCTTGACTGCACGCACGCCACGCACGCTACGCACGTACGCAGCACGCACGCACGCTCACATGTTCTCAGTATTGTTACACGGCTGTTCTCTCTCGCGCGCGCGCTGGCCCTACCTGACTGCACGGACAAGCACGCACGCACGCACGCACGCACGCACGCTCTCATGTTCTCACGTATGTTACAGGCTCTCTCTCGCTGCGCGCTGGCTCTACTGATGCACGGACAAGCACGCACGCACGGCACGCACGCGCACGCACGCTCAATGTTCTCTGCGTCATGTTACAGGGGCTCTCGCTCTCGCGCGGCGCTGGCTCTACCTGACTGCCACGGACAAGCCACCGCACGCACGCACGCACGCACGCACGCACGCTCTCATGTTCTCACGTATGTTACAGGCTCTCTCTCGCGCGCGCTGGCTCTACCTGACTGCAACTGCACGCACGCACGCACGCCACGCACGCACGCACGCACGCACGCTCACATGTTCTCACGGTGTGTACAGTCTCTCTCTCACCGCTGCGCATGGCCTTACGCTGACCTGCGACGGACAAGCACGCACGCACGCACGCCACGCACGCTCACTGTTCTCAACGTGTGTTACAGGCTCTCTCTTCTACGCGCGCTGGCCCTACCTGACTGCACGCACGCACCGCCACGCACGCACGCACGCACGCACGCACGACGCACGCACGCCGCTCTCTGTTCTCACGTATGCTTACAGGCTCTCTCTCGCGTGCGCTGGCTCTACCTGACTTGCACGCACGCACGCAGCACGCACGCACGGCACGCACGCCGGCATGCCTCTCATGTTCACGGTGATGTTACAGGCTCTCCTCTCGCTGCGCCGCTGGCCCTTACTGAAACGCCACTGGACGAACTGCGCGCACGCACGCACGCACGCCACGCACGCATTCATGTTTCGCGTATGTTACAGGCTTCTCTCTCGCGCGCGCTGGCGGCCTCTACCTGACTGCCACGACAAAGCAACGGACGCGACGCACTCACGCACGCACGCCACGCGCACGCACGCACGCACGCCACGCTCCACATGTCTCGCGTATGTTACAGCCTCTCTCTCGCGCGCGCTGGCTTTACCTGGATCTGCCACGGACAAGCACGCCGCCGCACGCACGCACGGCACGCCACGCTCTCATGTATCTCACGTATGTTACAGCGCTCTCTCTCGCGCGCGGCGCTCTACCTGACTGCAGCACGCACGCTACGCACGCACGCACGCACGCACGCACGCCGCACGCTCTCATGTTCTACGTATTTACAGGCTCTCTTTTCGCGCGCGCGCTGGCTCTACCTGACTGCACGGGGACAAGCCCAGCACGCACGCACGCTACGCCGCACGCACGCACGCACGCACGCACGCCTCACATTGTTCTCGCGTGTATGTTACCAGGCTCTCTCTTCGCGCGCGCTGGCCTCTAGCTGACTGCGACGGACAAGACGCACGTCACGCACGCACGCACGCACGCACGCACGCACGGCACGCAGCTACATTGTTTCTCGCGTATGCTTACAGGTCTCTCTTTCGCGCCGACTGGCTCTACCTTGACTGCACGACAAGCACGCGCGCACGCACGCACGCACGCACGCAACGCTCATGTTGCTCACGCTATGTTTACAGGCTTCTCTCTCTGGCGCGCGTGGGCTCTACCTGACTGCACGCACGCACGCACGCAGCACGCACGCACGCACGCACGTCCTCAATGTTCTCACCGTGTGTTACAGGCCTCTCCTCTCACGCGCGCGTGGCCTACTGACTGCACGCACGCACGCACGCACGCACGCACGGCACGCACGCACGCACGCGTCTCATGTTCTCACGTATGTTTACAGCTCTCTCTTCGCTGCGGCTGGCCTACCTGACTGCACGGACAAGCACGCACGCACGCACGCGCACGAACGCCCGCCTCTTCTGTTCCTACGTATGTTACAGGCTACCTCCGTCTCGCGCGCGCTGGCCCTACCTGACTTCACGGACAAGCTACGCACGCACGCACGCACCGCACGGCCACGCTCTCATGTTCTACGTATAGTTACGAGGCTCTTCTCTCGCGCGCGCTGCTCTACCCTGACTGCACGGACAAGCACTGCGCGCACGCACGCACGCAGCACGCACGCTTCTCATTGTTACTCACGGTATGTTACAGGGCTCTTCTCTCTCCGGCGCGCCGCTGGCTTCTACCTGGACTGCTACGCACGCACGCACGCAGCGCACGCACGCAGCGCACCGCACGCACGGCCTCCATGCTTCTCACGTATGTTACAGGCTCTCTCTCGGCGCCGCGCTGCGCCCTACCTGACTGCACGGACAAGCACGCCGCACGCAGCACGCACTGCACGCTCTCATGTTCTCACGTATGTTAACAGCGCTCTCTCTCGCGCGCGCTGGCTCTACCTTGACTGCCCCGGACAAGGCCGCACGCCGCCACGCACGCGACGCACGCTCACACTGCTTCTCGGTTATGTTGACAGGGCTCTCTCTCGCGCGCTGCTGGCTCTACCTGACTGCACGGACAAGCCGCGCGCCACGGCAACGCACGCACGCACGCACGCTCTCATGTTCTACGTAATGTTACAGGCCCTCATCTCTCGCCGGGCGCGTGCTCTACCTTGACTGCACGCACGCGACGCACGACACGCCCGCACGCAGCACGCCGCACGCTTCACATGTTTCATCACGTGTGTTTACAGGCTCTCTCTCACGCGCGCTGGCCCTACCTGACTGCACGGACAAGCACGCACGCACGCACGCGCACGCACGACTCACATGTTCTTCATCGATGTGTTACAGGCTCTCTTCACGTCGCCGCTGCGACTACCTGTACTGCACGCACGCACGCACGCACGCACGACGCGACGCCGCACGCACGCAGCACGCACGCACGCCACGCACGCACGCTCTACATGTTCTCCGTATGTTACAGGCTCCTCTCGTCGTTTGCGCGTGGGTCATACCTGACTGCACGCACGCCACGCACGGCACGCACGCACGCACGCAGCACTGCTGCTTCCATGTTTTCACGTCAGTGTTAACAGGCTCTCTCTCGTGCGCGCTGGCCCTGACGCTGATGCACAGGACAAGCCACGCGACGCACGCACGCAGCACGCACGCTCACATCGTTCTCGCTTTATG
>NW_014579780.1:9942-10493 GCF_000485595.1 Priapulus caudatus
ACACACAGTACAATAACACACACAGTACAATAACACACAGTACAATAACACACACAGTACAATAACACACCGTACAATAACATACAGTACAATAACACACATTACAATAACACAGTACAATAACACACATTACAATAACACACAGTACAATAACACACAGTACAATAACACACAGTACAATAACACACAGTACAATAACACACAGTACAATAACACACAGTACAATACAGATCCACGACTCTGAGATGATCAGCCAGCATGGCAGCGAACACGAGCAGAGTCAAGGTAACGCACAGTACAATAACACACAGTACAATAACACACAGTACAATAACACACACAGTACAATAACACACAGTACAATAACACACAGTACAATAACACACAGTACAATAACACACACAGTACAATAACACACAGTACAATAACGCACAGTACAATAACACACAGTACAATAACACACAGTACAATAACACGCACAGTACAATAACACACAGTACAATAACGCACAGTACAATAACACGCAGTACAATAACACACAGTACAATAAC
>NW_014579780.1:10676-11472 GCF_000485595.1 Priapulus caudatus
GTACAATAACACACACAGTACAATAACACACAGTACAATAACACAGTACAATAACACTCAGTACAATAACACATAGTACAATAACACACAGACAGTACAACACCCAATAACACCGACAACAACTACTAGTAATAATAATAACAATAATAGTAACAACAATATCAGCGATGGCGTCTCGTTTGACACAGAGGTAATTTGTAATTCAGAATCGGACACGTCTGAGACGGAGTCTCAATCGGACGGCTCAGTGCGCAGCGAGGAAGAGGAGGAGGAGGAAGAGGAGGAGGACAACGTGGAGGAGCAAGAGGGAGGGGAGGAGGGCGGAGAAGACGACGACGATGAGGAAGACGATGAGGAGGATGACGAGGAGGTGAGGCGTTGTTCACGTGTAATCGCTGCATGTTCACTTGTCTAACAGCTGTGCTGTTCACACCTAATCGCTGCGTTGTTCACTTGTCTAACAACTGTGTTGTTCATGGCTATATTCATGTTTCTTGGTTCCCGTATTGTTTCCGCTCCCTCTCCCATCTAACCCATGTGTTGTTCACATCTAACCTTCCTGTTGTTCAGGTTGTTCTATCTGACAGTTCTCGGACATGGAAGCGGACGAGGATGAGTACACGGACATGGAAGAGTCTATGATCCGCTACCTAGACGTTGTTCACATCTAACCTTCACGTTGTTCCCATCTTACCTTCTCGTTGTTCTATCTGACAGTTCTCGGACATGGAAGCGGACGAGGATGAGTACACGGACATGGAAGAGTCTATGATCCGCTACCTAGACGGGGACGACG
>NW_014579780.1:11482-26041 GCF_000485595.1 Priapulus caudatus
TCACATCGCTAACCTTCCCGTTGTTCTATCTGACAGTTCTCGGACATGGAAGCGGACGAGGATGAGTACACGGACATGGAAGAGTCTATGATCCGCTACCTAGACGTTGTTCACATCTAACACTGCGTTGTTTCCATCTAACCTTCCCGTTGTTCTATCTGACAGTTCTCGGACATGGAAGCGGACGAGGATGAGTACACGGACATGGAAGAGTCTATGATCTGCTACCTAGACGTTGTTCCCATCTAACCTTCCCGTTGTTCTATCTGACAGTTCTCGGACATGGAAGCGGACGAGGATGAGTACACGGACATGGAAGAGTCTATGATCCGCTACCTAGACGTTGTTCACATCTAACACTGCGTTGTTCACATCGCTAACCTTCCCGTTGTTCTATCTGACAGTTCTCGGACATGGAAGCGGATGAGGATGAGTACACGGACATGGAAGAGTCTATGATCCGCTACCTAGACGTTGTTCACATCTAACCTTCACGTTGTTCACATCGCTAACCTTCCCGTTGTTCTATCTGACAGTTCTCGGACATGGAAGCGGACGAGGATGAGTACACGGACATGGAAGAGTCTATGATCCGCTACCTAGATGTTGTTCACATCTAACCTTCACGTTGTTCACATCTAACCTTCCCGTTGTTCTATCTGACAGTTCTCGGACATGGAAGCGGACGAGGATGAGTACACGGACATGGAAGAGTCTATGATCCGCTACCTAGACGTTGTTCACATCTAACCTTCCCGTTGTTCTATCTGACAGTTCTCGGACATGGAAGCGGACGAGGATGAGTACACGGACATGGAAGAGTCTATGATCCGCTACCTAGACGGGGACGACGACCTTTACATCCACCCGGACTCCGTCTATCCGGACGTGTTGTTCGGGGGAGACGTCGACGCGGGGATACGCAGCTTCCAGCAGCACGTCGGCCTCGACGACGGCAACGCTAACGAGTCCGGAGGTGAGCAGACGCGAGGGATGCGGCGTCGTCACGGCGACGCGAACGGTGATGCGGTTGTCATGGCGACGTAAGCGTGCCGTTGTTTACGACGACGCGAGAGTGAAGGTGTTGGTGCAGAGTGTGCGGTTGCCGTGGCGACAGCTGGACGTATTTCTACTACTTCACTTTTTGTATTTACGATGCGTTTCTTATGTGTACGTTCTGAGGTTTGTGCGTGAACCGTAGTGTACATAGGTTCTATGGTGATGTCTAGCTAGGCATCAGGTGAGGCATGTTCACTACTCACTAGTTTTAGTTGGATCGGTGATCGGTGTTTTTACGTGAGCGTGATGTGACGTGAAATCGCCACGTTTTTCCTTCGTCTGTTATTTCTCCTCTTTTTTTATTCGTTCTTTCTTCTTTTGTTGTCGTCGTCTGCAGGTATCTTCATGCCGGCGCAACCAGGGGGCGTGAGCGCGGCGCATCCGCTGCTCGTCCACCACGCCGACACGCACGCGTCCTCGCACGGCCACCAGGGGGCGACGCGTCTGCACCGGACGGGCGGTCGTCGGCAGGCGTACCGCATCGTCAGCCCCACCGTTCACGTGCACTACGCGCGACACCCGAACCCGCCCGCCATCCTGCAGAGGTGAGAGGGCGCCACCGTGCGGCAGGGGGCGCCACCGTGCGGCACAGGGGGCGCCACCACCTGCGCGCGATTGTCGCGCGTCTGTGTCGGTGAACCGTTGTCAGTTTTAGGGAGTGGGTGGTTGCAGCGTTGATTCTCCCTCGTTAATCCGGCGTTAATTGGTATAAATTAATTGATTGTGGGGTAATTACATCGCGGTCGTTTCCGTTTGCTTCGTTCGATGGAGCGTGGGTTTAATTAATCGTAATTAATTAACTTTAACGAACAAATCTTAGCTGAACATTGATTAAACTTTGATTGAACTAATTAATTTTAACTGATCAAGCGGCATGAATTAATCTTGAATTGATCGAGTGTCGCAAATCGATTTGAACAAATTAAGGATCGGGAATTTATTGAACTAATTGAGCGTCACAAATTTAAAATCTAAGTTCCAAATCTAATCTTAAAAACAAATCATTCTTTTAAATTAAAAAATAATTACAAAAATCTTCGCTAATCTTTAAAATTTCCAATCTCAGCTTATTGTTCTCAGTTGATTAAATCTCCCATCCTCCCACCCTCGCCCGCTGCCGCAGGTTCTTGGGTCCGAGCACGGCGCACGACATCCTGCAGCTGACGTCGGTGACGACGCCAGGTGGCGCCACCACGCGGCTGCTCGTGCCGAGCGACGACGTGCACATCCTGACGCACCACGACGACGCGGCGGCAGCACTGTACGACGGCGACGGAGAGCTGTTCACAGGGGGCGCCGCGCTCGGCACGGTGGCGTCTGCCCTCGCTCGCTGGACGGAGGAGTGCCGCGTGCTGGACGGGGAAAGCATGCACGACTGTGTTACCGGTACGTAGAGGAGGGAGGAGGAGGAGGAGGAGGAGGGAGGAGGAGGAGGAGGAGGAGGAGGAGGGAGAGATGCACGGAGATTGCCTCGTGCTGGAAGCGGGAAGCAGCATCGCACGACTGTGTTACCGTACGTAAGGAGGGAGGAGGAGGAGGTAGGTAGGAGGAATGAGGAGAGGAAGGCAGGAGGAGGAGGAGGAGGAGAGGGAGGAGAGGAGGAGAGGAGGAGGAGGTCAGGAGAGGAGGAGGAGATGCAGGAGGAAGGAGGGAGAGAATGGAGACGCGTTGGGAGGAGTGCGCGTGCTGGAGCGGGGAAAGCATGCATTACGTTGTGTATCCGGTACGTAGAAGGAGAGAGGAGGAGAAGGAAGAGGAGGAGGAGGAGGGGAGATGGATAAGGAGAAGGCAGGAGGAGGAGGAGGAAGGGAGATGAGGGAGAGATCTGACGAGGAGTGCCGCGATGCTTCTGGACGGGAGAAACAATGCAGACTGTGTAGACCGGTACGTAGAGGAGGTAGGAGGAGTGAGGAGGAAGTAGGGAAGGGAAGGATGGGAGGAGAGGAGGAGAAGGAGGAGGAGAGGAGGAGGAGGGAGAGATCGGATGCGGTAGGATGCCGCGTGCTGGAACGCGTGAAAAGCAATGACACGACTGTGTTTACCAGGTACGTAATAGAGGAGAGGAAGCGAGGAGGAGGACGAAGGAGAGGAGGAGGAGTGGAGAAGGGAGGAGGAGACAGGAGGAGGGAGGAGGAAGAGTGGACGAGGATTCCCCGTTGCTGTGACGGGGAAAGCATACGCACGAACGTGTTTTACCGAATGACGTAGACGAGGGAAGAGGAGGAGGAGGAGGGACTGGGGAGGAGAGGAGGAGGAGAGAAGGAGAGCGAGGAAGGAGGGGAGAGCGAGGAGGAGGGAGAGAATTTGACCGGAGGAGTGTCGCGTGCTGGCACGGGGAAGAAGCATGCCACGACTGTTTACCGGGGACGGCTAGAGGATGGAGAGGAGGAGGAGGAGAGGAGGAAGATGGGAGGAAGCGAGAAGGAGGAGAGGAAGGAGGATGAGGTAGAGGAGGACGGAGGGGAAAGATAGGATCGGAGAATGCTGCGTTGTCGCGACGGAAAGATGCATGACCTGTGTTACCGGTACGGTAGAAGGAGCGTGCAGGAGGCAAGGAGGGAGGAGGCAGAAGGTAGAGAGGAGGAAGGAAGGAGGAGGAGAAGGAGGAGAAGAGGAGGAGTAAGGGAAAATGCGACAGTAAGGAGAGATGCCGAATCTTTCCGTTTTGGCTGGACGGGGAATAGCAGCACAGAACTGTGTTACCGGTTACGATAAGAGGGAAGGCGAGGAGGAGTGAGGGAGGAGATAGAGAGGAGAGGAGAGGAGGAGGAGGAAGGAGAGGAAGAAAAAGGAGAGGAGGAGTGAGGAGGGGGCAGAGTGAGGAGGAGAAGATGGGACGGAGGAGTGCCAGCGTGCTGCGACGGGGAAAGCAAATGGCCGAAACTGTGGTACCGGTACGTAAGAGGAGTGGAGGATGGATGGACGAGGTAGGACGGAGAGAGGGAGAGAAGGGAGGAGACGGAGGAGGCAGAGAGAGGAGGAGAGGGAGAGTTATGGACGGAGGATCCGCGTGCTGGACAGAAGAGCATGCACGACTGGTGAGCCACAGTACGTAGACGGAGGAGGAAGGAGGAGGAGTAGGAAGAGGAAGAGAGGGGGAGAATGGAGGAGGAGGGAGAGGGAGGAAAAGAGAAAGTGAGGAGGAGGAAAGGAGGAGAAGGGGGATGAAGAGGAAGGATGAGGAGGGAGGAGGAGGAGAGAGGAGGATGGAGGAGGAGAATGAGAGGAGGAGAGTATTGGACGGGAGGGAGGTGCCGCCTGCTGGAACCGGGGAAAAAGCATGGCAATAACTGTTTACCGGTACTAGAGAAGGGAGAGAGGAGGAATGGAGGAGGAGAGGAGGAGGAGGAGAAGAGGGAAGGAGGGAGGAGAAAGGAAGGAGAGGAGGGAGGAGGAGGAGGAGGAGAGGAGAGGGAGAGAGAGGAGAGAGAGGAGGAAGGAGGAGAAGGAGGAAGGAGGAGGGGAAGAATGGACCGGGAGGAAGATGCCTGCGGATGGAGTGTAGAACGCATTGTCTGGAAGTACACACATGGATTTTGGTCTCGATGCGAATATATGATAACCATTGGTTAGTTTTATCGAACAACCAACTACACCATGAAACTTACCTCCATATGTTATTCTAACGGCTGTTCGCAGGTTAAGGTAAAGATTTGTTCAGATAAAAACAACGGTTTGGAGTACGTTACAGCATACATAGTGAATAACTTGTGCATTGTTAAATGTGCAGGTGCATGTACCATTTTAATAGAAACATAATAAAAAAGAGGGCCTCAAAATAAACCGTGCGGGACACCAACGGATAAAAATGGAGACAGCTTTACAGCTGATAAGACCCATTAAAAGACTGGAGTATCTAGATTAGATTAAAATAATTCATACGTAAGCTGCATGCCATCACAATAAAAACTATAAAAAAATTTACAGCTTTTAAGTAAAGAGAGTAGTGATCAAACGAGATCAAAGGCTTTTAACGAATGAAAAATCAAGTATGAGAACTCTAGATCAAAGATCTGTTTCAAAGCTGAGCCAGGATGCGAAAGTTTGTTAAATAATATGTCAAGGAGAGGTTGATAGAAAGAGCAGACTCCACAGGCAGAAGCCTTTCAAAGCCAGATTGATACTTGGATACAGAGATGAGAAGTAAGAGGAGGGTTAGGGAGAGGGAGGCGCGAAGAAAGAGGGAGAAAGAGAGAGAGAGAGGGAAAGAGAGGAGAGAGAGAGAGAGAGAGAAAGACGACAAAGAGAGGGCGAGCGAGTAAGAGACAAAGAGGACAAAGAGAGAAAGACAGAGAAAAGCGAGAGAGAGAGAGGAGAGAGAGGAAGAGAGAGTAGAGAGAAGAGAGCACAGCGAGAAGGATGAAAAAATGAATTGGAGGGACAGGGGCACAATTGTACCCACGAGCTAGTTCGCGTGCGCGGTGTGGGAGGTCATGTTGTCATTCTCCGTGTGTAAAACGCTTCCTTCCTCTCCGTGTGTAACCATTCCTTTCTTCCTTCCTCCGTCTCCGATGTGTTAAACCTTCCTATCACTTCCTTCTCCGTGTGTTAACCATTCCTTCCCTATCCTTCCTTCTCACAGTGTGTGTAACCCTTCCATTTCTTCCTTACCTTCCATTCTCCGTGTGTTAACCTTGCCTCCTCCTTCTCCCGTGGTGTTAACACTCCTTCTATCCTTCCTCCTTCTTCCCCGTGTGTTAACGAAAACTTACCTTCCTTCCTTCTCCGTGTGTAGATGCCTTCCTTCCTCCTTCGCTTCCTTCTCCTCGGTTGTGTTAAAAACGACTTCCTTTCACCTTCCTGTCCTTACCACGCTTTCTCACGTGTTTAACTGCATTCCTGATGATCAATTCCTCCTTCTCTTCATCCAAAGTGTGTAATAACCATTCCTTGCCATCCAATTATCACTACAACGTTGTAATCGAACATTAAACATTTAACTCAACTTCACTAATCCTCTTATCTCGCAGTTTTGGTGTTAACCTTCTTCCTACTTCCTTCAACTATCTCCTTCACTTCTCCGTAAGTTAACACTTCACTTCCACCTTCCTTCATCCCGTGTGTAAACACTTCCTTCCTATCCTGTCCTATTTCTCCTGTGTTAACTTCCTATTCTTCCTAATCCGTTCCACGTTGCATCTACATCTATACACGGTGTGTTAAATCTTTCTTCCTTCCCTTCCCTTCCTAATCCTTCTTCATGGTGTTTACNCCTCCCTTGCTCGCACGCACGTCTTGCGCCGACGCACCGTCGCGTTGCCGTGGCGACGGTTGACACACATTCTGCCTCCCGAAACACATCTTTGCACTTACTCGAACGTCGAGGCGGCGGCGGCGGCGGTGGCGCCACCGTGCGGCCGCCGCCGCCGCTGCCGCCTGGGGGCTGTTTGCTCGTGCTCTCACTCGCGCGACGCAATCAATTCTGGGCCAATGAGTGCATGGCTTGTCAGGCGGGCAACCCCAGGGGGAGGGAAATCGGTGGGGGCGGGCAGGATGAATGAATCACGATGTGGGGACGAGGCAGGGTGGGGGTGGGTGTAGATGGGAGGGGGTGGGGAGGTCTGTGGTTAGTTTCAGGTATTCTCGTGAAAATTCGTGAAATATTCTCGTGAAAATCGTGAAAAGAGAGAGGTTGAGGCAGGGGTCAAGGGTTTGGGTAGAGGGTGTCAGGTTGGGGCAGCGGGGGGTCTCAGGTTTAATTAGTTGGGTCTCGCGTTGAAATGGGGGGGGGGTGTCTCACGTTGAGGCAGTAGTCTCAGGTCGGGACAGGGGGTCTTGGGCTGAGACGTGGGATGGTCTTTAACTGGTGCCACACTGGCTCGTGTCGCAGTTGGCAGTCTTGCTCGTTTACCGTCGGCGTTTTTGATTTTTTGATTTTTGATTTTCTGTCGTAAACGTATCGTCGATGCCGTGTGAGATTTCGCGTAGGTGATTAAAATGCGGCACGCGGGTGGAGGAGAGGAGAGGCGAGGAGGAGGAGAGGGGAGGAGGAGGAGGAGAGGAGAGGAGGAGAGGGGAGGAGGAGGAGAGGAGGAGGAGCAGGAAGAGGAGGAGAGGGGAGGAGGAGGAGAAGGAGAGGGAGAGAGTGGACGAGGAGTGGCCGCGGATGGAGTGTAGAACGCGTTGTCTGGAAAAGTGAGCGGAGCAATGCGTCCTTAGGTCTTCGAAAATGGAGTTGATGACGATTTTGGTTTGAACACGAGACCACCACGGAACTCCTCATATTGTTATTAGAACGCTGTTCGCAGGTTAGCGTAAAAGATTTGTCTAGTAACAAACAACGGTGGAGTCGTAGCAATAAAAATGATATACTGGCATTGTTAATTGCAGGTGCATGTCATTTATAAACATAATAAAGAGGGGCCGCGCCCAAAATAGAACATGACACCAACGATATGGGCAACTTCAGCTGATAATGAACCCATTAAAGACTGGAGTATCCTGTGATAAATAAATTGCATTGGCTGGCAATCTCAACAATCTTATAAATGTTTCAGCTTTTTAAGAGAATATAAGATCAACGAGATCAAAGGCTTTACGAAAATCAAAGTAGGAGAACTCCAGATAAAATATGTTTAAACAGCTGAGTCGATGCAGAATTTGGTAAAAAATGTCAGTGGAGGTTGATGAGAGCAGACCACAGAGAAAGCCTTTCCTAAAGTCAGATTGGATACTTGGATAAAGAGATTGAAGGAAGGAGGGGAGGGAGAGGAGGGTCCGAGGAAGAGGGAGAGAGAGAGAGAGAGGAAGCGGGAGGGGGAGAGAAAGAGCAAGAGGGCGAGCGAGAGAGCAGGACAAAGAGAAGAAAGACATGAAGAAAGCGAGAGAGAGAGAGGAGAGGACAAGTAGGCCGGCGAGGAGTATGAAAAAGAATTGGGAGGGACGAGGGCAAGATTGTACCCGACTGTTGCGTGCGCGTGTGGGAGGCATGTGTCTTCTCCGTGGTGTTAACGCGTTGCCTTGCCTTCCTTGCCCGTGTGTTTTAACCTCCTTTCTTCTTCCCTTACAATTCTCCGTGTTGTTACCTTCCTTCTTTCTCTCCTTCCATATCTCCGTGTGTTAACCTTCTTCCTTCGCTTCCTTCGCTCTCCGTGTGTTAACGCTTCGCCTCGCTTCCTTCTTCTTCCAATGTGTTAACCTTCCTCTCCTTCCTTCCTTCGTCCGTGTGTTAACCTTCCTTCCTTCCTATCTCCGTGGTGTTAACCTTAAAGCCTTTCTTCTTTCGCTTCCTTCTCGTCGTGTGTTTAACCTTCCTTACTTGGCCTTCCTTCCTTCTCCCGTGGGTTAACCTTCCTTTCCTTGCCTTCCTTCTCCGCTGTGTTTAACCTTCCTTCTTTCCTTCTTCCTTCGCCGTGTGTTAAGCCATTCCTTATCCTTCTTCCTTGCCTTCGTCCGTGTGTTAACCTTTCCTTCTCCTCCTTCCTTCCTCCGTGTGTTAACCTTCCTTTCCTTCTCTCCTTCGCGTTCTCCGTGTGTTAACCTTCCTTCCTTCCTTCCTTCCTTCTCCGTGTGTTAACCTTCCTTCCTTCCTTCCTTCCTTCTCCGTGTGTTAACCTTCCTTCCTTCCTTCCTTCTCCGTGTGTTAACCTTCCTTCCTTCCTTCCTTCTTCTCCGTGTGTTAGACCTTCCTGTCAGTTCGTCCTGTACGCTTCCTTCTCCGTGTGTTAACCTTCTGCTCCTTCCTTCCGTTCCTTCCTTCTGCCGTGTGTTAACCGAACCTTCTTTCTTCCGTTCCTTCGCCGTGTGTTAACCTTCCTTCCTTCCTTCGCTGTCCATTCTCCGTTAGTTAATGCGCTCCTGGTGGCGATTCCTTCCTCTGCTTGCCCTCGGTGTTGAACAGCGTGAGTCCTTCCGTTGTGAATCGTCGGCTATGCTTCGATTGTCCGTTGTTACGACTTCCTGTCCTTCCTGTCCGAGGTGCCGTTGCGTCTGTGGTGTTAAGCGGCGTCCGCGTAGTCCTTGCCAATCGCTTAGCCCCGTAATCTGCCGGTGGTGTTACACCTGGTCCGGTTCCTTCTTCCGTTGCCTTCCTTCGCTAGTCGCGGTCTCCCGTGTGTATTAACCTCTTTCGTCCATTCCTTCCTCTCTGCCGTGTGGGTTAGAGCGAACTGTATTTCTTGCCCACGTGAATCACTCTGCCTTCCTTCCTTCTTCGTGTGTTAACCTTCCTTCCTTCCTTCCTTCTCCGTGTATTAACCTTCCTTCCTCTTCCTTCCTGTTCCGAGCGTGGTGTTAACGCTTCCGTCCTTCCCTATTCACGTCGCTTCGTCCCGGTGTGTTGAGACGCTTGTCTTCGCTGTCCGCTCCTTCCTTCCTCGCCGGTGGATGTGTAAGACTTCCGTTCGCTGTCCGCTTCCTCCTGTGTCTCGCGCGGCGGGTGAGTGTTAGACTCGCTTGACGCGTTCCTTCATCGCGAGCGTGTCTGGGAGAGCGGGGAGATAGCCTATCGCCGTGCTGGAGAAGCAACTCGAGGGAGGCGAGCGGGGCGAGAAACGGGTGGGGGACTAGGGTCGACGCGGGAGCGAGGCAAAGAGTCTCGAGGGCGCGCAGGGTCGAGGAGGCCAGGGCGGAGCTGTCAGAGGAAAGAGAAGGAGCGTGGAAGGCGCCGGCGTCGGGAAGCTTGGAGGCTAGGGGAGGGGGAGGGAGGAAGGGAAGAAGAGGGTGCGGAGGAGAAGAAGCGGAAGGGAGAAGGGAGGAGGAGGGCGAGGCGAGGGCAGGCACGATCGGAGGTGGAAGCCCGTCGCCGAGCATGGAGGTAAGTGTGTGTGGCGTGTCGTGCGTGGTGGTGCGTGTGCGTGTGTGGGCGTGTTGCGTGGTGGACCGGTGGCAGGGGGTAGTGGGCCGTGGGCAGGGCAGTAGTGGGCGCGGTAGGGTATGGGTGCGTGGATGTGCGAGTGTCGGTGGACGCACGTGCGTAGGCAGTGTTGTGTGTGTGCTGCGTGGTGGTGCGTGCGTGGGCGGACATAGTGTGCACGTGGCGTGTGGCGCGCGTAGAGCGAGATGTGTGCGTGTGCGTGCGTGGGATGGTGCGTAGTGGTGCGTGCGTGCGGTGCGTGGCGTGCGTATGCGTGGCGTGCGTGCAGGTGCGTGCGTTCCAGTGGCGTGGAATGCGTGGCGGCCGGGCGCGGGATGGTGTGTGTGTTGCGTGCGTGCGCGGCGTGCCGTGCGTGCGGGACTGCGTTGCGTGTGTGTGTGTGTGTGGTGTGGTGCGCGCGGTGTGCGTGGGCATGGTGCAATGTGCGTGGTGCGTGTGCGCACTTGCGTGTGTGTGCGCGTGTGCGTGTGTGTGTGTGTGTGTGTGTGTGTGTGTGTGTGCGTGCGTGCGTGCGTGCGTGCGTGCGCGCGCGCGTGTGTGTGCGTGTGTATGTATGTGTGATACGCGTGCATGCGTGCGTGTGTGTGTGCGCGTGCGTGAGTGCATACTTGGATGCGTTGATGTGCGCGGGCGTGTGTGGGTGCGTGTTCATATCAGTGTATATGAGGTAACACCTGTTTGTGTGTACACTATTACACACGCAGCACTATAAAGTGTGACAGTGAGGCTGTACTACTTATAGTATTATTATAGTACTTTTACTATAGTGTCACAGATTGAGAATTGACCTGTGTGATGTCAATGTTGTCACAGCGACTAAGCACTATAAAGTGTCACAGTGAGGCTGTCACCCCCTCGCGCGCGCAGCACTATAAAGTGTCACAGTGAGGCTGTCAGCCCCGCTCGCACTGCGCGCAGGCACTATATAAGTGTCACAAGTGAGGCTGCTCACCCCCGTCGGCGCAGCGCGCAGCACTATAAAGTGTCAAGTGAGGCGTCACGCCCCTCGCGCGCGCGCAGCACTACTATATAAGAGATGTCAACAGTGAGGGCTGTCAACACCCCTCGCGCAGCGCGCAGCACTATAAACGTGTCACAGTGAGGCCTTGTCACCCCCTCAGCGCAGTACAGCACATAATCAAGTGTCCACAGTGAGGCTGTCACCCCCCCTCGCGGCGCGCAGCACTATAAAGTGTCACAGTTGAAGGCTGTCACCCCCCAGCGCAACGCGCAGCAGCTATAAAGTGTCACAGTGAGGCTGTCAACCCCCCTCGCGCGTACAGCAATATAAAAGTGTCACGTGAAGGCCTGTCACCCCCTCGCGCACGCGCAGCAGCTATAAAAGTGTCACAGTGAGGCTGTCCACCGGACCCTGCGCGCGCAGCACTATAAGAGTGTCACAGTGAGGGCTGTCACCCCCTCGCGCCAGCCGCGGGCAGACACTATAAAGTGTCACAGTGAGGCTGTCACCCCCTCGCGCTGCGCCAGCAACTATAGAAGTGTCACAGTGAGGCTGTCACCCCCTCGCGCGCGCAGCACTATAAAGTGTCACAGTGAGGCTGTCACCCCCTCGCGCGCGCAGCGCGAGCACATATAAAGTGGTCACAGTGAGGCTGTCACCCCGCTCTGCGCGCGAAGATATATCCAGCAACTATAAAGTGTCAGCAGTGAGGCATGTCAACCACCTCGCCGCGCGCGCACACTATAAAAGTGTCACAGTGAGGCTGTCCACCCCCTCGCGCGCAGTGCCGCAGCACTATATAAGTGTCACCAGTGAGGCTTGTCACCCACCCCTCGGCGCGCGCGCAGCACTATAAAAGTGTCAGCAGTGAGGGCTGTCAGCCCCTCGCGCGCAGCGCAGGCACTATAAAGTGTCAGGCAGTGAGGCTGTCACCACCCTCGCAGCGGCCGCAGGCACTATAAAGTGTCACAGTGAGCTGTCACCCCCCTCGCGCACCGCCAGCACTATAAATTCACAGTGAGGCTGTCACCCCTCCGCACGCAGCACTATAAAGTGTCAGCAGTGAGGCTCTGTCACGCACCTCGCGCGTGACTCAGTCATGGTGCGATAGTAGAACGCGCACGCGCGCAGGCGCTGGCAGCATCCGCCGCCGCGGTGCGTGCGTGTGACGAACACTGAGCCGTCACAGCTCTGAAAGCAATACTGCAGTCTAATTTGATTGTCATAATAATAGTAATAATAATAATAATAATACTAATAATAATAATGATAATCGTCATCAATAATAATAATGACGATGATGATGATGATGATGATGATGATGATGATGATGATGCTAATAATAATAAAAAATAATAAAAATATTATTACTGTTATTAATATTATATAAACAGGGTGTTGTATGTACGTGTTGTATGTATGTACGTGTTGTATGTACATGTTGTATGTTTACGTATTGTAGGTTACGGACGCGACACTGACGGCGCCCCCGGCAACCGCATCTTCAACAATGGTGTTCGTCGACACGGCCGACACAGGTAACGACGTCGTCATGGCGATCGCTGTAACTCAGGCTGTAAAGATGGGATGTGTTAGATATATATATATATAAATATTCAAATGTATAATTAATAATAAAAATAACATAAATATAATATACATTATGCATAAAAATAATCTTTTACATATGTGTATATCTATATCTTTTTCCCTATCTCTCTCTCCATCTCTCCCTCTCCCTCCATCTACCCCTATCTTCCCCCTTCCCCCCTTTCTCCCTTCAGCTAATCTCTCACCGCTCTCCTCCATCCTCCTCTCCTCTCTCTCTCTCATCTCAATCGTCTCTCCTCTCTCTCCTCTCTCTTCTCCTCTCACTCACTATCGTATCTATCTATCTATCTATCTAATCTATCCATCTATATATTTATAAGGTAATTATAGTCGCAGGCATTTTTATGAATTCGACCTGGTTATATTGGGCAAAGAAAAGCTTTTTCAACCTCACTAACCAGTTAGAATGAACGCTCTAAATAGAACATACTAAAAGTCCTCTAAAAGGACATAGCAGGGGAACACCTCTCCAATGGGGAAAAACTCACCGGCTAACTCGCTCTAATCCTGCAAACATGAAAACGAGGCTCTAAACGGAAGTTGTTGTTTTCCCGTGATTTTATCGCCAGAAATCGAGCGCATTTAGCTCGAAACCAAGAAAACAACTATTATGGATGGATTAAATAGCTTTTAAATATGTATTGGAATAAATACAAAACAAATACAAAAAAATAATATTTTTTAAAAATATGACGGAGGCTTGTTATTCAAAGCCCGTTGTGCAAGTAGTAAGTGAGTGACATTTCGAAAAACGTTATCGTGTTGGGCGCGCATCAGAAACACCCGGCAGACTGGCAATCCATTGCTCTGACTCGTTCTGGTGTCTTTTTGTTATTTAAAGACAAGATTGGCGGGCCCACAACACTACTTTCATATTGTTCTCTAATGCGCGGCGCAATATAGTAAAACTCATCGATTGTAAGCTCGTTTTCTGGTACACATGTCTTTGTTATTGCAAAAGTAGAATCGGCGGCCACAAACACTGTTTCTATTGTTCTGCCTAAAACCCCGCTAAAGTGTCTCGGAGGTAAGATTACTGTGGTTGTCAATATGTGAACATCTTCGTTTGCGTAGTTTTTTGTGAGTTCTCCGTCTCTGTTGCCTTCATTTTTGTGTCGAGTTCTTCTCCTTTCTCTTCCTTTTCCCTATTCTTCTCTCCTCTTTCTTCGTTCACTCACTTCCTTCTCACTCCATGCTCCTCCTCCACCCGATTTTCTCGTCTCCCTCCCTGCCCCTCCCACCCTCTCTCCCTCTCCGCTGCCACCCTCAGCTCACCTCCTCACGTCGGACCTCCCTCACCTCCTCCATCCTCCCTCCCTCCACCCCCCTCGCTCCCTCACACTATGAACCTAGAGCTGCTAGCGGCGTAGGATGGAGCCTTATGTTGAGTATGGGCCATCACGTGTGGCGGTTCAACTCCCTCCTCCCTCCCATCCTCCCTCCTCCCTCCTACCCTCCCCTCCCAGCCTCTCTCCACTGCTCGCCTCCTCGCTCCCCCCTCCTCGCTCTCCCATCCTCCCTCTCCCCTCCCTCCCTCCCATCCGCTCCTCCTCCTCACCTATGAAGCTAGAGCTGCTAAGCGCGTGATGGAGCCCTTTGTTGAGTATGGCCATCACGTGTGCGGTAAAAAACTCCCTCCATCCCCCTCCTCCTCCCTTTCTCCCTGCCCTCCTCCATCCTCCCTCTCTCCACCCTTCTTCCTCCCTCCCCTCCCTCCTCCCTCACACTATGAAGCTAGAGCTGCTCTACGGCGTGGGATGGAGCCTTTTGTTGATATGGCCCATCAACGTGTGCGGTAAAACTCCCTTCTTCCTCCCGTCCCTCCCTTTCCCTCCTCCTCCACCCTCCCTCCCTCCACCCTCCTGCCCATCCCTCCCTCCGCTCCCTCGACCTATGAAGCTAGAGCTGCCTAAGCCGGCGTGGATGGAGCCTTTGTTTGAGTATGCGCCATCACGTGTACGGTGAATCTCCCTCCTCCTCCTTTCCCCTCGCTCCCTCCATCCCTCCTTTCTCACCTCCCTCCCTGCTGCCCTCTCTTCACCCCCCTCCCTCCTGCTCCCTCCATACCCTCCCTCCACCATCATGAATCATTAGAGCTGCTAGGCGGCGTGGC
>NW_014579781.1:0-1744 GCF_000485595.1 Priapulus caudatus
CTAGTGAAGTAATGAGGAGGTAGAGAAGCTGGTGAGAAGGAAAGGAAGAGGAGAAGGAGGGGGAGAAGGGAGAAGGCTGGTGGAGAAGGAGGAGGGCAGAAGCTGGTGGAGAATTGAGGAAGGGGAAGAAGCCTGGTGGAGGAGGAAGGGGAGAAGGGAGAAGGTGGTGGAGATAGAAGGGTTCTCCCTACCTCCACCTACTAGTACTACTCTAAACTTCCTCCTCCCTTCCCCTCCCTACTGTACCACTGCTCCTTCGCTACCCTGTACCAGAACTACGAGACATAGCTACGAGAGTACTGACGATGTTCCACTGATACGCCCGAAACGCCGATAGACCGCGTAGCGCCATCTGGCGGTGGCGTTTGCAAGTTAGTTTCCGACGCTAAACCTAATGTTTACCCACACACACTACACGTACACTACAGGCTACACAGCGATCTAGACAGAGGTGCGCGCAGCAGTGGAGCTGGGAAGGGGGGGGGGTGGCACGTACTGTATATGACTACGGTATGGACCTTTCGCGTGGCCAGCGCGCACCGGCCGCAAGAGAACTGTTTTTGCTGCTGCTGTTTGCTGCTGCTGGAAGAGGTCGAGCGGGCGGGCGGGCGAATGCATAATATTGCCGCGAGAGGGCAGCAGGGTACAGTCAATAACAATGGCCATGTTGTGAGCTGTGATTTATGAGTTCTCCCAAAAAGATCGAATAGCAACGGATTTCCAGGTAATTTACTGCGGAGAGCAAGTAATATGAGTCCGTTAATGGCACGCGCAAATACCGACATAGATTTCAGGGCCCTAGCAGAGGAAGGTGACGGGAAATGCTCGCGCGTTGCAATGGTGAGAAACGGCCGAAAACGGCCGAAAACGGGCGAGTAGGGTCGCTTCAACGCTTTTTTTTCTACACTTCCTGTTAACTCACATCATGTTTATCGGTTGAAATGAACAAAGAACACCCTCACCAGTACCCCTGTCGATTTTAAAGGGGCTACCCCCACATTTACGAAAATGACATAGGTTTCAATGGGCCCCATGTTCTCTATCCTTGAACCGAAAGTTTGTTTGTTTCAATAATTAAAGTCGTGGCAAATAAACAGTTTGCGTACGGTAATGTCTGAATGTAAACCGACCAGGCTCTCCGACTGTTACACGACGACGCCACGTAGTGTTAAGCGAGATGGGAACTTGTGGCTAGTCTGAATGTTTGCTATAACTCGTATAGCCTCTAGACTAGGCTCTACTACTACTACTAGTACTACTACTAGTGTTTAATCCTAGTTTGGTACCACGGTATATATAGTTCACATAGATGCTAAACTAATCCGGGGTGCTAAACTAGGATTGTCCCACTCTAGTCTGGCGTTATTGGTTGATGAGCACTAAAACGAATAATCGGCGAGTTTGCGACTTGCCAAATTGACCTGTTATATCTATGTGGGAAAATGTGCTATAATTTACAGGCCTCGATGCTTATTTTCAGATGTGGTTGTCTTGTCGGACAACAAGAAATAATTTTAACTTGTCCAAATTTTGACTTGCAACTTAACTTATTAGTCATTGTGCCGCTTTGGTGAGACTTGCCATGCTTACCAATTACTTGCGCTTACATATGTCAAAAATGACATTGAATTAACGGGCGAAACTAGAAATTTTTACATGACCGTTCTTTAATACTTAGCTTTTTCTGAAAGAAATTTCAATCTATTGTACAATTTTTTTTACAACCTTTAAATTTCATTACCTC
>NW_014579781.1:2649-10170 GCF_000485595.1 Priapulus caudatus
CTTCTAGGTCTATTCCTAGATACTTAACTGTATTTTCATGTGCAATTGCCACCCTATTACATCTGATGTCCAGTTTTGGATTATCTTTGAGTTTGTGTTTAGTTCCAAAAATAAAAGGATAAATTATTGTCATTGAGCCATTTATTAACGGAAAGCAATTCTCTACTTAATTCTTCCTGTATAACCTGTACCTCTGTCCCTGAAACTACTAATGTCGAATCGTCAGCATATAATAAAAGCTTGACGTTACCTGCCTTTGCCATGTCATTAACATTAATCAGAAATATCAGAGGACCCAAAATCGATCCTTGTGGAGCCTCAGTTCAGTGCATATATATTACCAGGAGTGTATAATATGTGACCCGCTTTAGCATAATACGGACTAAGTCGCAAGTCATTGTTTTGAGTAATGAGCACGCACACATGTCAATGCTGAAAATGGCCTACCTGGACAAAAATAAGATTTAAAAAAAAAAAAGTTCCTAAGTGCATATTTAATCTGGATATATTGGTTCAGATATCTCTAGATTATTATGGTCATTTTTAATAAAAAAAGATAAAACTGGGCCCCTTACCCGGAACGCTTTATCTCAAAAGCTGCATATTCCGGAATAAGTCGGTTTCCGATCTTCAAATTGCTGTAGATCGGTCAATTCTTTAGATATAGCCAAATATTATATATAATTTTAAAGGTAATTAAATGATCTAATCAGATATGCACATAACTCAATTTGTATAATTTCCTACTTAATCCTGGTTTTGCTGGAGTGGGTCACATATAGAGATCAAATTTATAAAACTAGAATTAGTGTTGGAGATCGGTCCAAATTTCATGATCGATCATCGGTTTTATAAAACGACCAATGATTGATTAATCATCGATCATTTTAGATTGCGCGCGACGACACGGTGACGCCGCGTCATCGTCGACACAACCGGTGTATTGCGAAGGAATATTGACATTATTGTATGTGTAGCTAGTATTTTATGGTAAGTAAATTAAGGATGCTGTTAGGGTTACGGACGGGTAACACTCTAAAGGGCATTGCAACATAACTGCATGCTCATCAAATTCAATAAAAAAAAAATATAAAAAAATATAAAAGTTTGAATTGTACTCGGTCGTCCGATTTTATACTCGATTAATCAACTCGGCAGCCAAAACGAGTAATGATCGACGAACTCGTTTAATCGGAACACCACTAAACTAGATACATTAATTTTTCAGTTGTCCGATCGGGCAACTAGCCAAGAGAATAACTTGTCCGACACCTAGACTTTAATTTGTTGTGGCAATTTGCCAACCGTTAGTGTCGAGGGCTGATTTATCATCTAAAGTTTATTGATTACAAAATTTTAAATATATTTAAGATCTTATGATGTGACTTTAGTGTAGGTGACCTAGCCATCTGAGACAGATAACCAACCACACACGTGGGTAACAGGGCTGTCGCTCAGCGCCGAATGTGCACCATGTGCGGGCTGGTTTGCGTGCGCCTTTGGCGCGTGCGTTTAGCCATAGATGTGTTTGTATATATATATCTATGGTTTAGCTCACCCAGATACTATACGTGAGTCTTCCGCGAAATGCGTGAGACTTGGTAGGTCGGCTAACAGAGTAAGATTTAAACTAAAAGGTGAAATTTTATTTTCAGGGTGCCTGAAATGCAGTCTAAGATATTCACATTTTTACAATTCTGCTGGGGGAGACCCCCAGAACCCCCTCTATTTCTCCCCCCCCCCGCGTCTGCCTGGAGAATCTACATTCGTGGCTCTTCATTTCATGACGGTATTACAATTTAATGTGAATACTTGTATTATTTCATATTCATAGTTTATTTGTTTCTTTTGACAACTTGAAAAAGAGATTCAAGAGTCTCATACAATGTGTTAAGAATAGCTTAGAATGCACCAAATTGCATCATTTTTTCCAAGATTTCCGGGTGAGCATGCCCTCGGACCCCCCTAGGTGGGCAAGCTCCTACGGTGCTCGCTTTGTCTTCTGCCACCGGGCAGTGCTTTATATACCCTAAGCCTCCTTTAGTTCACACTAGGTGGCATAGGCATAACAAACGCTCAGGTGTTTGTTTATAACAACATGTGTTGTCACACAATGGAAGATGGTTGCTGTTGTAAATTTTAGGTGTTTATATACCTTCACCTTGTGTATTTGATTAATTCGATCGATGCGTATGAACATTGGTTTGAATCTGGCCCGTTAAGAGTATAACTTGTAAGACTCGCAGCTAGGGCCTGCATACCTCCCAAATCCCATTGGTTGATACAAATCACGTGCCTCAACTGCCTCAATGACGTCGCAGTGTTGTCATATCATGGCACATCCATAATCCATAAACCCAATAAGCCTGAATAGCTGAACACTTACAGCTCGGGCGTCACGGCTTGAAGGTCGTTGGATCGAATCCCATCTGTTTTTTTAATTATTTTCCTGTTTTCTGTATTTTTCTATCTTTATCCATTTAACTATTTTTTCCCAATTAACGCAAATATTTACATTATTTATTTACAACAATTTAGTAACAACAAATAATTTTTACCAAAATTAAATTTTTTTAAATTTTTTTAAATTAAATTTTAATTAGGGTTAGGGTTAGTGTTAGGGTCACAATGCACCATAAAACAGGAGTTTCAGGCACGCAGGGTCTTCAACCATCATTACGATTTCTAGGCTTAATTTCCGCACTCCGCAGCGGCAACGTTATATTCCTCATTTCAGTTGCACTGTATAAAATTTGCACTGATTGTTCGCATTGTTCGCTTGGACACATTGTTTTTTTTCAGCTGGTGCCTGGCACTGGCCACGCGCTGGTGCAGTAGAGATGCAGCAAGTTTATTAATGCGCGAGTCGTTTCTTGGAAATGCACGCTCTGCCATTATACCTTGGTTTTGCACCTCCCTACCATCACTCAGTGTTATAATGTGTTTCTAATTCTATGCATTTTGTATCTGGCATGGCTAAGATAAATGGAATAGCCTAGCTAGTCAGACAGGCGCTGTCTGCAAGGTGTCGCGTAGATTGTCTGCTAATCAGATTAATCCGTGGGGAAAATGGCGTCCAATTGCCATTGCCATCTAAAAAATCCGACTTTTACAGAAATTCAGGAACGAATATACACAGATGTGGCCTGTACTTGTGAAGTCAAAACTCAGTGTTAATCATGGCTATTGCATGGTATGCAAGCTATTGCATGGTATGCAAGACAGACTTTCAAGTGGGGCACGGAGGAAGGAGTGACTGCCAGAGGCATATAGTCTCTCAACAGCATAAGTGCTATGCGGGTGCAGTGGAATCTACACCCAATATATCAAGCTTCTTTGCAGCAGATAGAGAATTGTCTGTCTTGACACAGAAGTGAGATTTACGGATTATTTAATTGAACACAATGTGCCTTTGAGGGTGGCAGACCATGCAAATGAACTCTTCAAGAAAATGTTTCCAGACTCACAAATAGCCAAAAAGTATGGTTGCAAACATACAAAAACACGTGCAATTGTGAGAAATTGCAATTCTTACCTGTGTTTTAATACATGTATTATTACTATAGTAACCTAACTGTGTACGCTCTCTGAAAAGTCATGAAAAGTGTTTTGAATCCTAACTTGTAGGGTTGAGTCTAGGGTTGAGTCTAGGGTTGAGATAGTGTCATCAGACATCAGAATATGGCCCACAGTATGCCTCAGATTGCAGGAAAATGGCTTAAATATTTCAAAATTTTCTGGGGGCATGCCCCCAGACCCTTCTAGCACTGGCATCCCTACGGCATGCGGGCCTGCCTGCATCAGCCAAGGTTAATTTCGCACCCCCCCGTCCATCAATTTCATTCCGCATTTGGAGTTCACAGGGTTGGAGACCCTGGGCACGTGATTTGTATCAACCAATGGAATTTGTGAGGTATGCAGGCCCTAGCTGCGAGTACTTGTAAGTAAGAGCACAAAGCACAGAAAGTTTGGCTGTTTCAATAATTAAAGTCGTGGCAAATAAACAGTTTGTGTAATGTCTGAATGTTTGCTTTAACTCGCGTATAGCCTCTAAACTAGGCTCTACTACTAGTACTAGTGTTCAATCCTAGTTTTGGACCCCGGTATATATAGTTCACATAGATGCTAAACTAATCCGGGGTGCTAAACTAGGATTGTCCAGCTCTAGTCTGGCGTTATTGGTTGATGAGCACTAAAACGAATAATCGGCGAGTTTGCGACTTGGTAAATTGACCTGTCATACCAATGTGGGAAAATGAGCTATAATTTACAGGCTTCGATGCTTATTTTTAGATGTGGTTGTCTTGTCGGACAACAAGAAATAATTTTAACTTGTCCAAATTTTGACTTGCAACTTAGTCCTTGGGCGCTTTGTGAGACTGCTGTACCAGTTACTGCTTGCATAGTCAAAATGACATTGAATTAGGGCAGAAACTAGTAATCTTTTACATGCCGTGTTGAAATACTTAACTTTTCTGAAAAGAAATTTCAATCTATTGTGAACCTTTTTTACAACCTTAATTCCCATTACCTCACCATGCACTCATGGGGACTTCCAATTCTATTCCTAGATACTTAACTGTATTTTCATGTGCAATTGCCACGCCATTACATCTGATGTCCAGCATTGGATTATCCTTGAATTTGTGTTTAGTTCCAAAAATAATACTTTCTGTTTTTCCAAGATGAAAGGATAAATTATTGTCATTCAGCCATTTATTAACGGAAGGCAATTCTCTACTTAATTCTTCCTGTATAGGCTGTAACTCTGTCCGTGAATCGTCAGCATATAATAAAAGCTTGACGTTACCTGCCTTTGCCATGTCATTAACATTAATCAGAAATATCAGAGGACCCAAAATCGATCCTTGTGGAGCCTCGGTTCAGTGCATATATTACCAGGAGTGTATAATATAGAGATCTAATTTATATAACTAGATACATTAATTTTTCAGTTGTCCGATTGGGCAACTAGCCAAGAAAATAACCTGTCCAACATAGACTTTAATTTGTCTTGGCAATTTGCCAACCGTTAGTGTCGAGGACTGAATTATCATCTAAAGTTTATTGATAACAAATTTTTTTATTTATTTAAAATCTTATGTGGCTTGTTTAGTGTATCTGACCTAGCCATCTGAGACAGATATCCAACCACAAACGTGGGCAACAGGAGTGTCGCTCAGCGCCGAATGTGCACTGTGTGCGGGCTGGTTTGCGTGCGCATTCAGCGCGTGGGTTTAGCTATAGATGTGTTTGTATATATATCTATGGTTTAGCTCAGCCAGATACGTGAGTCTCCCGCGAAATGCGTGAGACTTGGTAGGTCTGCTAACAGAGTAACATTTAAACTAAAAGGTGAAATTTTATTTTCAGGGTGCCTCAAATGCAGTCTAAGACATTCAAATTTTTACAATTTTGCTGGGGGAGACCCCCAGAACCCCCCTCTACCTCTCTCCCTCCGCGTCTGCCTGCAGAATCCACATTCGTTGCTATTCATTTCATGACGGTATCACAATTTAATGTGAATATTTGTATCATTTCATATTCATAGTTTATTTGTTCCTTTTGACAACTTGAAAAAGAGATTCAAGAGTCTCATACAATGTCTTCAGAATAGCTTAGAATGCACCAAATTGCACCATTTTGTCCAAAATTTCAGGTGGGGGGCATGCCCCCGGACCCCCCTAAGTGGCTCGCTTTGCTAGGTCATCAAGAACTGCAAACACGCCTTTGATTCCATTATGCGAGTTTTTCCCCCCAAACCGGCCATTACCTCCGTTGTCTAATTTTTCCCCAGAAGATACCCGGCTCCTTCATTATTATTAACTCCTGGCTATATCATATGGGTAACTAATCTGTAATTAATAATTAATCATCTAAAGTTTATTGATTAGAAAAGTTTTAAATATATTAAAATCGTGTGTTATGCGTGCGGCTTCGTGTAGCTTACGTAGCCATCTGAGACTGATAGTCAGCAGCTACACCATCGGTATGGTCACTCAGGCTAGACCAGTTTGTGTGTGTTTTTAGCTCATCGCACATAGTCAGATGCAGCTTGTAGAAACGGTCGTTTTCCGTCCGTGCGTCCATCAACAGTATGGCACAAATCTAAACCGCTAGACGTACGGTTTTGATATTCGGGACGTAGGTGCGAACACAGCCTGAAGAGGAGCTTATTATACCAAGAGCTTCAATGAACAAAATGATTAAGGGATATCTGTCTCTGCTGCTATAATCATTTATATAGTTGTATGGGATATAGTTAAACAAATAGGGCCTACAATATTCTAAAACCTATGTAACAGTATTGTACATGCTTATGTATCGTGTAGCTTAGTCTCGAAGCTGTAAAGTAACCAAAATAAATACACAAAAATGAAATAACGTGTCGTTTCATGAATTTTTGCAAATTTTATTAAATAAAAAAAAATAAAAAATTATAATCGATTATTAATTTGCATAATCGAGCGCTTAGTCGGTTGCTGCAAACGACTGACTTTCGATTATAATCGATCACCGGGACATCACTACCAGTCTGTATGTGTTTCGTGCGTGTTTTATTGTCGGGTTTGTTTAGCGTTATTACGTAGCAGTGTTTTTACGGATGCCTATCTTGCAACAACGATTGCTTATACATACATGAGGATTTTCCGCGGATCCACGGATTTCCACTTGTTTAATTATTGTTCCAAGCATAATGAGAAATTGCTTAATTCGTGTAGATCCGTTGAGAACGAAGTGGGCGGGGGTTAGGTTGAGGTTATGCCCGTAGCAAATGAATCTGACTTCATCTCTTTGTGAGGCAGGGGAAGTTATCCGGGTACTATATTTTCTGTCTACAGGAAAGGAGACGACCGTGAGAGGAAGTTGCATCAGGGAGGAAAGTGAGAGAGGAAACTGCATCGAGGAGGAAAGTGAGAGAGGAACCTGTATCGGGGAGAAATAGAGATCTCGATCACTGCCCGCTCGATGGAACCTTTTTCTCTTCCTTCTGCTTCTGCTTCTTCTCTGAAACCATACGCGTGTGACACGTGCGGGTACCGATGCTCCCAGAATCAGCGGTTGCAGGTGCACATGCGCATGCACACGGGAGAGAAACCGTACGCGTGCGATGTATGTGAGTACAGGAGTTCTCAGCTGACACATCTCCTGATCCACGTGCGCACGCACACGGGAGAGAAACCGTACGCGTGCGATGTATGTGAGTACAGCAGTTCGCGGCTGGCGCATCTCCAGAGTCACGCGCGCACGCACACGGGAGAGAAACCGTACGCGTGCGACATATGCGGCTCCGCCTACAACTGCTCCAGGAACCTCAAGATGCACTTTCTCACGCACACGGGCCAGAAACCTTACGCGTGCGATATATGCGGCTCTGCCTACACCAACTCCGGCAGCCTCAGGAAGCACTTTCTCACGCACACGGGCCAGAAACCGTACGCGTGTGACATCTGCTCTTTCAGGGGCTTATCCTCGGCCGCTCTCTCGAACCACATGTGCACGCAGTCGCACCGAAGAAAG
>NW_014579781.1:10180-12812 GCF_000485595.1 Priapulus caudatus
CGAGGAGGAAAGTGAGAGAGGAACCTGCATCGGGGAGAAATAGATCTCTCGATCACCGCCCGCTCGATGGAACCTTCTCTTGCTTCTGCTTCTTCTTCTTCTCTGAAACCGTACGTGTGTGACACGTGCGGGTACCGATGCTCCCAGAATCAGCGGTTGCAGGTGCACATTCGCACGCACACGGGAGAGAAACCGTACGCGTGCGATATATGTGAGTACAGGTGTTTGCAGCTGACGCATCTCCAGATCCACGCGCGCACGCACACGGGAGAGAAACCGTACGCGTGCGATATATGCGGCTCCGCCTACACCACCTCCAGCAGCCTCAAGAAGCACTTTCTCACGCACACGGGCGAGAAACCGTACGCGTGCGACATCTGCTCTTTCAGGGGCTTATCCTCGGCCGCTCTCTCGAAACACATGCGCACGCAGTCGCACCGAAGAAAGGCCATGTACAAGCAATCTGGAATGATGTGATGGACGGGTCTGCGGGTTAAACAGCTAATTCGTCAGACGTTAAACGTGTGGATAAAGGTGCACTCTCTCCAGTAGACTCCAGTGACGTACACTCAGGCTTGTATGAGAGAAGAAATCCGGAAAGGCGATGTGCATGCAATCAGGAGTGATGTGACTGACATTCTACTGATTAAACAGCTAATTCGTCAGAAGTTAAACCTGTGGATATAGATGCACTCTCTCCAGTAGACTCACGAGAGAGACGTTCACTCTCATACAAGAGAAAATAGTGGAAGCCCCTCAAACAGTTCTCCACTCTCTCTCGCTCTCTCTCCTTTCCTCCTCTCTCTTCCCTGCCGCCCCTTATCTCTCCCTCCTCCTTTCTCTCTACTCCTGCTTACCAGTAAGAACGTGAGTGTAGTGGTGGGTGTCATTCAACACCAGCCCCTCTGACAGTTCTCCCCCTCCTCTCCCTTTCACTCTCGCTCTCCCTCCCTCCCTCTCTTCCTCCCTCCCTTCCTGTCTACTCGTGCTTACCAGTAAGAACGCGAGTGTAGTGGTGGATGTCATTCAACACCAGCCCCACGTACAATTTTGTCCCCTCCTCTCTCTCTCTCTCGCTCTCTTTCTTCCTTCCTTCCTCCCTCCCTCGCTCCATCCCACTCTCTCTACTCCTGCTTACCAATGAGAACGTGGGTGTAGTGGTGGATGTCATTCAACACCAGCCCCACGTACAGTTTTCCCAGCTGCTCTAGCACTCTCTCTGCCGGTCGCGTTTGGTTCTATTTTGTTTTGTTTTTTAATCCGCCACCAGTTCGTCACATTCGTAGGTAGTGGCGCCTCCTGGCGGTTGCCCTGCTGCGTTGGTTTGTCGACAGCGCCCTCTTGCTGTGCTCTGCACAAATTTACACGTGACCACTATTAATTCACTACCGGTTCATTACCCTGTTAGGTTAGAGGATGTGACGCGGCATCGGAGGGCCCGCAGCTCGTGCACTAAAGCTAACGCAATGTTTTGTGGTTGCATTATTTAGGCTGGCTATCGTGTGTGGCAATGACATGCACATGGAGATGGGAGGATGGTTACTGGTAATTTAAAATGAATTCTTTTAATGTATGGCCCCTATTCGACTGCGCGACTGTTTTTCAGGCACAAATGTGGTGTCGGTTAGTAAATTCGCGATATTTTTTTTAAACGCTGGACAACATATGACATAATTCTAATGGTGAACAGCTGAAGTACATGGCTACCTAGCTTTAATATTGCCACTCGGCCGAAAACGGTCGAAATACTATTTTTCAGCTCCTGAAATTCAATTCTTAAGTATAGGATCCTATGGAGGATTTAATAGTGGTCTGCTCATCTAAAAATTCCAAAGCGTAACTTCACCAGGGGCATCACAAGTCGCACGGTGCCATGGCAGCGCCCAGTTTGCTTATTATTGCTGTCTTAAAATTCTCATAAATCAATGTGTACATCTAATAAGAATAATTTGTGGTGATGTAATATTCTTTTGCAATAAGTATAATAATATAATACTATCATATTCTACACCATCAATGACTACTGTTAGTCTTAATTTGCACCCTGTGGAATGCCGAAGAAGTTTATTTAATGTCATTAATAATGAGTCTACGTGCTATTTGCTCCCCAATCGTACACATTTTACATTTACATACTTTCTTTGATATCTTGTAATTTTTCAAGTAATATTTAAAATTAAATGTAGGTATGCGTTTTTAATTTTGATAAACTTTCTCAATAAGTCAATAAGTCAGTTCGTTAACCATTTTCTTGTCGTTTGTGCACAGCGGCGTGCGTGCGGTGTACTTGTGTGTTGCAGAGGAGCATTTTAACGGCATTTACAGGAAATTTTTGGCAATAATAGGCGAAAGAGAGTAGAGAAACATTAATACTTTGGTAGTAAATACATTTTGTGTTTATTTAGCAATATTTTTTAGCTCATCTGACATAGTCAGATGCAGCTTGTAGAATCGCATGATCGTCCGTGCGTCCGTCCGTGCGTCTGTGCGTCCGTCCGTGCGTCCGTCAACAGTTGGGCACAAATCTTAACCGCTCGACGTACGGTCACGATATTCGGAACGTGGGGGGGTAATCCGAAAACGAGTTGGGATGTCGAAGCTGGGGGTCAAAGGTCAAAGGTCAAGAGGTGTA
>NW_014579781.1:13671-16226 GCF_000485595.1 Priapulus caudatus
CCACTCCACCACAGAGTCACCGCAGTAGACGTTAGATGAGCGCTGTCGCTCTGCGGCACTTGTTTTATTGAGACGCCTCAACTGCATGTGGATGGAAGTATGATAAGCATTAGCTCTAGTACTATAGCCCGCGTCGTTGCCGCACGCCTGCGGCAACTAGTAGCATGCGGTACAGTAAACACCCGCATAAAAGAAACTGCGGATTAGGAACCTCCAGGCTTAAATTGGACCAATAAAGCACCTAGTATATAAAAACCACTTCAGCCTGATAAATTAAGCAGATTCTTATATGAAAAAAATACCGAAAATTAGAGCAAACTGGGGCAATCCAAGTATACACGTGTGCTACACCATTGGAAACCAACAACATGTAGTTCATCGGCAATGACATCAACAGTGTCAATTATTCACCAATTAAAGCCAATTTTACCTAGATAATGTACACAATATCCCCCACAAAATTAAGAACCTCTTTAAGAACCTCTTCGGGCTGATTCCTCACTATGTATAATATATATATAAGAACCACTTCAGCCTGAAACAGACAATCACGGGTTCTTTCATGCGGGTGCTTACTGTACTAGAGCCAGGGGCGGATCCATGGGTGAGGCTAGACAGTATTTTTCCCAGATTTTAAGGGCACATCCCCCAAAAAGGGCACACCACCCCACATTGTGCGCCGTAACTTTAGTAAGTACTAGCCGGGCGCAGGCTAACGCAGGCGTAAGGTGCGAATTTCAAAATTTCAAGGGTACCTGGGCACAAAAAATGAGCCCCCTTTGAGCACACATTTAGTCAAGCAGCAATAGCTAAAAACCATATGGAATTTTATTTCTGCTTCATTTTGCCTGCGCTTTGCATACCAGCAATTAATGCAAAATGATTCAAGCACTTCCTTCTTTTTCAGATATCAAAGCTAGTTTTGTTACCATGTAAAATTTTGATTTCCTTCAAGTCCTGTCAATGAATCAGAAGAAAAAGAAAACAAATAAAGAATATAGCCAAATTCCATCAAATTGTTTTGTCTTTTTTCTTTATTTTTGAAAACAATTATTTTTGTATGTACAACCCATTTTACATTATTATTTCCATCACTCCTTGAAATATTATTGCACTGCACAGGATAAAAAATTATTTTCTCATTTATTGCAGCAGAACTAGGTACTAAGTAGAGAAATATGATAAAGATTTTCATATAATTCAGCTTTAAATCATTTGTACATTTAAATTATTGCTTCTGATTCAAATTCCACTTAATACATATACATGCAAAGTTCATAAATTTCTTTGATGTAAAGTGAGGTTTACTGTACTGTAGGAAAGCATTCCTCATAATTGCACAGGAGATAAACATTGTCAATGTTAATAACAGAACAACAAAATTTCGAAATTGCACTACATGTACATGCAGGATACAAAATAAAATACAGTAACTTTCACTGCAAAGTAACCAAACACAACACACACGGTATTACCTAACCCAACACTGAATGGGGTGAGACACTAGTACTTATCGGCAAATAAGTCAATAAATGTCATCTTACGTTTGTTTCTACGAGCAAAGCTGTCCACAGCAGCTCCAATATCTATTTCTTGTTGGTAATGTACACACATGAGAGCTAATCCATTGAAACGGTCATGAGACATGGTTGTACGCATATAAGATTTTAAACGACGGAGGGCTGACACAGATCTTTCACATTCGCAACTGGTTACCGGTATGGTTCACAAAATTTGTAACGCCATTTTTATGTTTGGAAACATGTCACAATCAACCAAGGGAAGAAGCTGTCTTAGTGTTTGTGGTTTTTTGTCTTCTAAAGACCAATAATTCTCCCACAGATTCAGCTCAAGATCAACATTTTTTGCAGCTGCATGGCATGTCATCAGCACATGTGACCCGCTCCAGCATAATACGGACTACTTCTACTTCTACTTCTACGCTATATTGGCCACCATCGACATACTGATGATTATGCCAACGGGAGGCGCTAGTTGAGACTAAAATAACATTTTCCTTCCCTTGATTTTCTAAAGAAAACAAAACAAAAAAGCAAATTTTACTTAAAAAACTGCCCTGATGTCGTTTAGGCTTAAGAGACTTAATAATCAGAGACTTAAAGGAACATAGATTTTCGGCTGTCACCACTTCAGTGGGTAAGGCGTTCCACTCTGTAATAGACCTGGGAAATAAGGAGCCTTTCCTGTAGTCACATCTGCAGGATGGGATTTGAAAAGAGTACGTGCTCTGACATGTTCCTGGTGCTTCGAGTAGGTGGTATCAGACGGTTGTTGGTATCCAAGTTGACCATGCCGTTGACGAGCTTGTACATCATAGCCAAACGGGCAACCCTTCGTCTTGACTCCAGCGTCGGCCAGTTGAGTGTTTCAAGCATGTCAGTAACACTCGACCTGTTGCGGTGGCGGTTTGAGACGTATCTTGCTGCTCGTCTTTGGACCATTTCAAGATGTTTGCAGTCCTGCGCCTGATATGGATCCCATACCGTGCTGGCATACTCCACCGTGGGCCTAACCAATGAGGTATAGGCAAGTGA
>NW_014579781.1:16886-26039 GCF_000485595.1 Priapulus caudatus
CATTATTACACAGTCGACCTGCTTTCCAGCTTCCATGCTTTTGGACACATCGTCCACAAAGTCAATAAGCTGAGTTTCGCAGGAGACACCCTTCCGGAAACCATGTTAAAGCGGGTTGAGAATGTTGTGTTTATCGGCATGAGACATGTGAGATGTCACAATGTGCTCCATGACTTTGCAGCTGATGCACGTCAGTGACACTGGTTGATAGTTTTCAGCCAGGTACCTCTGACCTTTTTTTAAAAATTGGTGCGACATTTGCATTTCGCCAGTCTTGCGGGACTTTACCCGAGTTGTAGGAGGCTTGGAAAATCATAGTCAGGATTGGCGCAATTTCTTTCGATAATTCCTTCAGTACACGAGGACGCTTATTGTCAGGTCCTGGAGCCTTACCATGCTTGAGGCCCTGTAGCAGCTTTTCCACACCTGGTGTTGTAAACTTAATATCATCAGCTGCAGAGTAATAGCCTTTCATAGGGCAGCGGCGTTTAAACTGATCCCTGGTAAGCGTTATCTTGGGTGAGAAGACTGACTCAAACTGCGAGTTGAGAATATTTGCCTTATCAGCACTTCCAGTAAACAGATGGCCCTGATCCTTCAGTGGAGATATGTTGTTTCCATCTGACTTCTTGTGTTTTATGTAGGACCAGAATCTTTTCTTGCAGTTGTGAATACCGCCGGAGCCATCGATTGTGGGTTTGACTAAGTCGCAAGTCATTGTTTTGAGTAATGAGCACGCACACATGTCAATGCTGAAAATGGCCTACCTGGACAAAAATGATATTTTTACAAAAAATATGTTCCTAAGTGCATATTTAATCCGGATATATATATTCAGATATCTCTAGATTATTATGGTCATTTTTAATTTAAAGAAATAAAAAAATAATTTTTTTTTGAAGGGCACCTGTCCGCGCATCCCCGACTGGGCCCCTTACCTGGAACGCTTTATCTCAAAAGCTGCATATTCCGGAATAAGTCAGTTTCCGATCTTTAAATTGCTGTAGATCGGTCAATTCTTTAGATATATATAGCCAAATATATATCATTTTAAAGGTAATTAAATGATCTATTCAGATATGCACATAACTCAATTTGTAGAATTTCCTACTTAATCATGGTTTTGCTGGAGCGGGTCACATATTTGTTGAAGCATTTCTTACAACTAGCTTCCCAGTCAGTGTTGGTGCTGATCATATGTGGCAGGATATGAAAGCCAGAAAGGATATCTTCGTGACCCTGGTAAAATCTGGTTTTGATTTCTTCAAGAAAGTTATCCAGAAACCTGATGGTGAGTGATCTACGATAGAATTCTTCTGCTGATTCTGCGGGCACATTTGATCTCATGGTTTGCCTGCCACAGGTTCTTGGTTTTTTCACTTCTACATCCATACTTTAAGCAAGGGAAACAGCCTGTTGAAACCAGACAGCATGTTGTGCTTCAATGTTGTCCCTGTATCTCTGAATTGTATTCCTCGTTGTCCTTATATATTTCATGGCATTTGATAGATCTTGCTCCACATACTGCAATTTAGCGGTAATCCCACTTGTGACAGCAAATACTTCTATCGCGTCAGCTGCGAACAGTAGAGACGAATCCACATTGTATGTCTCGAACAGCTTTATTGCGAGGCAAAGGAAACACAGTGAAGACTGAAACATAACAGAGGTCAACAGTATAAGCCACCTGGACAGTCTGCAGCCGGATATCGGCGCGAAGCGCGCCAATGCTGCCTGGCATCGATCTAACACGACTTCGCTGCCCCCACTCCATCACCTTACACGGATTACATAGTAGCGTAATTCCCCGCGCAAACTGAATTGAGCAGTTCTGGCGATTGCACGACAGATTGGACTACCCACGTACCTCGACATTTGCTAGGAATGCTCCCAATTCTTTGTTCGCTACTAGGCGCGCTTTCTTTGCTGTATTAAACGGATTTCAAGTTTGTTCTTTGTTTGTTGTTGTTGACGAGTCTAGTACATATGCCATGGCGTGCCATAGACAGCGCAACCAGATGAGACGGGATACTAGAGAAGCGTTGCCGAAAGGAGGTGTTGATCCAATGCGCTCAGCGCAGATCTTGCGCGCAGTTCCGCGGCAAGGCGCACGCGACCGCGGGAACGTCCTACGACAGTATGCAGCGCTGGCAGCTATGGACCCGTGCGCCGAATGCATAGGCCGGTGCACGGATCCATAGCTGCCAGCGAACAGTCGACAATTTTACCGGGAATACAATGAAAGAGCTCAGCTGCATTGAGCTGCTGTTGTTTGGAAGTTCAATGAAAATATTAATAAAAGTGTCAACAGTTTCTACTTCTACACTGTGTTGTATAAGTTTTATTACGAATTGTATTTTATTATGCGTCAGCGGCTTCATGTAACGAGTGGCAGCTGCAGCGGTACATAAGCTGGGTTTTATAATAATACATGCGGAAATGATACGCCTCTATTCACGTAAAGAAAAATGTTGACCTATATACAAAGAATGAGGAGGTAATAATGACAAATATTGTCAATAGGTCAATAGCTCCTGATATTATCTGTGAATTGTGCGTGTTACATGACATACTTATGTTAGGCCAATGACTTCGTGGCCAGGCTAAAAAAATAATTTTGTTGAGCAAATGGACTTTTGTGACTTCTGAAAAAATGTTTGTAATGAACATTTTAAAGACACTGACGCACGCACTGAGCGACGCACACACACATACAAACACATACATGCGTTGCCCATACAAATGTCTGGTGCCAGCCCTGCGTGCGTACGTACGTGCGTCGGTGTGTGACTGCGTGCGTTCATACATGTATATTTGTGTGCTTCGTAGTACTGCAGCTAGCTATGTGCTTATTATTAGTATGTATCATTTGGAATAGTGATAGAAAAATAGTACGCGCATTCTGCGCCCAGTTCACTCTTTCAAATCATACGCTGTTTAAGAATCGCCATTCGCTGCATTTCCCCGGAGCTCCGCCCACTTTAAAAATACTGTTAGCATTGTGGCGGTGGTATCCTGAGTGTACGATGAGTTAGTATTTTGATTTTCGATTTTCGATGACAGCAGTAAGGCGAAAGCTCAGCATTTCAATACAGCTTACTTCATTATATATAGTATGTAATCATTTCCTGAGAGCTTCTTTTCTATATATAAACAATTAACACATTATCTGCCATCTCTATCATCTAGTGTATCCTTGCCTTATATCATATGCACCCCTAGTCCGCAAATGCAGACGTTATAACTCCGCTTTGCTAATGTGAGGGTGGCGGATTTATCATGACGCCCCCTTACTGGGGTCTGCGTCGGCTCCGACTAATGCACCCCTACCACTATAATCTCCCACTGCCATTGTCATTGTCAGTATCAGGAACTAGGTAGAGTAAATTGCTTGCTATATTAGCAGGGGTTGTCTAGTATAGGGTATTACAAGTAACCCCTAGCAATAGCGTTTCTTCGAACATGGAAACATGCAACATTTATATAAATCGAATAGCTATAATATAAGATATAAGGAGGAACAACGAATAGGAAAACTAGACAGGAGACAACCACAGTTTTTATTGAAACCACTAGTTAGATTATGTAGCGAAATACTCGGTGGACATCGAAACACTGAACATCTAGAGAACTAGAGCGGCCGCATTAAATAATCTCTCTTTTCTCTAGATAAACCCGCACGCTCGTTCAGAAATCGAATGCCTTGTAAATACAAGAGAGGGTACCAAGATAGAAGATACAAGATATACAGGCGTGATACAATTGAATTGTATGCAGACTGAATACGAATACTTCTCATTACTTACGATTAGTATTCTACAAGTACAATGTCTACAATAATTCACTTAGTAGTGTTAGTAGGCCCTACTACTATTAAGGTACTACCAGTACCACTACTGCCACTACTCACTAGTATAGTTACTACTGTGGGGGATTTTCAGGGGGGAGTCGAAGAGTTGTGAGAAGTTCAGGGGGATGACGTCATACAACAAGACCAACCACCGCGCAACAGAGATGGAGAGTTTTCCCGAGAGAGGGGGGGCTCCGCATAAGCATGCGCGATGTGGGAGGTCAGCGGAATGGCACCTCTGTACACGCGCCGTGCGAGAGAGTGGCGCCAAGCGATGTGGAGGTCAGGGGTTGCACCATCACGTACCAGCGCGCCGGGCGAGAGAGTGGCGCCAGCCGACAACGTGGCAGACAAGGGTACGACGCTCGTGCGTATACTCAACCAAGGGGGTTGGCCATCACCTGTACACGTGTCTAGCGAGGGGACAACGGCCAGGACCCCGACGTAGTCCATCACTTCTGACACCGGCACGGGGACAGGGAGGCGCCGCCGTATCCTACGAGTCACCGCGGCTCCTAATAGAGCAGGCCAAGATCCCATGGTAAAATCAGTCAGTCTCGGACGGCCACGAACGAAGCGAACAATCGAACGAAGGAGCAAACGAACGAAACGAAAGCGAGCGAACGAAGCGAACCAAACAAACGAACGAACGAACGACGAACGATCACGCTCGAGCCAGAGCGGCACACACAATGGCCGTCGGAAGGAGAACCTCGCACAACAGGGACGCCCGAGGTATACCTTTATACTAAGGAGCATAGCCTACACACGGAAAGCGGAGAACGCACCTGCCACACTACGAACTGTAGCGCGCCGAGCCCGCAAAGCAACACGACTGGCGAGAGACAGAGACGGCTACAGTACTAAACCTGTAGAATAGGCTTAGAGACAGTAACGTGTAATCGCCTAACGAGAATAACGTTAAACGATGGCACCAGCATATATATTATATATAATATAATATATCTATACCTATAATTCGAGATACGTGCAGTGGGCTTTTTGAACTGTTTATTCATGTTTCCGTTTTATATGATCGATAATCCATCAGTTGTATAAATACTATCTAAGACTTGCCGTTCATTCACTACGGGTTTTCCGTACTGGCATCACCGTACTACCTTGCGGATAGAAGGCGAAAACACCACAGCGCGTGGAAAATCCAGTGTCGGGTCCCCCTAGCGCCACCACAAGGAAATTTTCTTGGGGGCTGCGTCCGGGATTTTCGCATGGGTATAGTAAGCGAAAAGAGTAATACTCAGAGTGAATTTTATAGTCTGGATATGTAATGCTATAAGCTTAGTGGGCGAAGGTCTTGAGAAAATTGCTTCACTTCGCCAGCCCAGTTACTATAGAACCTGTAACGAACGCGCAAGGGCAGCGGCCGAGAACGTAGATATACAGAACGCAGCGCAGGCAGCGCCGCAGCGTAATGCGTTATCGGCGCGCAGGACACGCATGACAGAGGCGGCGGCGCGAATTCATGTGGCACAAGGGGGAGCAGGAATCCGACCGCTGATGACGTTGATACAGCCGCTGAATCTAACACTCTAACGGTAGCGGCACAGCGACTGGGGAGAAACCACTAGACGCTACGGAGCCAGGAGAGCTCCGAATAGAAAAGGAGGAGCATCTGCTACACAACCGACTCTGCGTCGAGACCCGCATCATGCAGGAGGGACTAAGGAGAGTCTTGAAGTAAACTGGGGCAGCGCCAGTCAGTCACGAAGCAGACGCACTCCGAAATTCCACCGAGCATCTTGAGGAGGAAGGACGGCGATGAAACCCGCATGTAGCGGCAAGCAATGCTGCTTACACAGCAGCATATCGCGCAGCAGGAAGAAAAGAAGAGGTCGCGAATACAGCCGGGCAAGATGACGATATATATGCCATATCCTGAAACGACAGTAGAGGAAGAGCAGTGTATCACGGAATGGGGACGGATTCCACGCCCGACAATGCCGGAAGTCCATAGCAGCACACTAGAAAGGAAGCGAAAGACGCACAAACATTTAGGAAAAGGACGACGCGAACGCTTTTAAAAACAGTTGCCCCTGGTTAAATTTGTCATGACAGCTACCTACAACAACTGGCCAGAGGAGACATGGAGGGACATACGAGCTTTACTGATTGTGTCTGGGAAGGGCCGAAGCATTGGAACGCAATGCTGAAAGTCCCATCGATCACAGCCAAACGCAGCTATGCACAGATTGTTTCTTGCCTGCAAGCGAAGATTCGATCGCCGCAGAGCGAAAGCACTGTACATTGAAGCGATTACGCAACAGGAACCGGAGAGGCGGAAGAAACTCCTGAAGAATACGGAGGCCGTCGTGCGACAGCTGTTTAAATTGCGCATACCGCCGGAATGATCGCTCATCAATTGGAGGAGAGTCCTGATGCCAATAAGTAACCTGGAAGTCTAGGGAGGTATACGGGAGATATCGGCGCTAATGTACTCCTTCCAACAGCCGAACAGAAACGATGAAGGCTATAACGCCGCGAGCCCAGTTCGAAGCAGTAACGAGAGAAAAACTGTAATAGCAGGAAAGCGCGCCACCAGTAACAGGAGTCATCAATGTACGAGCTGTGGTAGACAGGCCAAACCAGATCAACACATTCAAGGCCTGCCCTTAGCCAACTGCGAGATGAAGGTACGGCATCTAAAGCAAAAAATGGGTAAGATGAGGGGTGAAACCGAGAGCAAAGGGGACGGCTGCGTGAAGAACAGGGTTGGGAAAAAGGTCAAGGGGTCAGGTCATAGGCACACCATACTAGCCGATGAGAAGGAATGGCAGAGGTCAACCGCAGGACATGGCGCCCTATGAGAACAGTTGAGGGTGTCTATTACCTGCACGAAGGACACGGACATATGGCATGAGTAGGCCTGTTCCGCAGAAGACTGCATGACAAAGCGATATAGAAGAAATCCACACTACCAAATGCCACAAGAGATGCGAGGGTCAACAAAATCATTAAACGAAGAAGGACCAGGCATAGGGGTCGGTGCACATCCGTCCAGTCACTAAGGCGGAGAGAGGTAAAACACGACTTTACTCTACTTCAATTTTTCGATGAAAATAGATAAAAGATCTGAGATCATGAAACTGACGCGACAACTGGAGGAAGCTGCTTTAAAGAAAAATAAAAGTAAGATAATTACGCGCAGAACAGGAGCGAATATCAAAGTCTCAATATCACCCGTGCAGTGTCATCGCCATCCTGGATGTGGGCCCTGAAGGAGGAAGAATGTTTAATGAAAATGCCTTGTGGACAGTGGACCAAAGTTCTACACTGTTGAACTGCGACGGGTTTGACAAGTTGGATCAATGAAGGAGCACAAGATGGAGGGGCTCTCGCTCAGTGCTGGCACGAAGAGACTGTACCAAGTGCATAGTGGGCATAGTGCGATAGGCAGTAGTGGGCATAGTGCATGTGGGCATGGTGGCATAGTAGCGCATTAAGTGCAATAGTGCATAGGTGCATACATGCTGCTAGTGCATAGTGGCAGAGTGCATAGTGCATAGTGCAGTAGTGGCATAGTGGTGTAATGCATAGTGCAGTAGTGGCAATAGTGCAAACACTGTAGTGCAGTAGTGCCAGAGTGCATAGTGCATAGTGCTATAGTGCAATAGTGCATCAGTGCAATCAAGCGCATAGTGATAAGTGCATAGGTGGCATAGTGGCCATGGTGGCATGAGGTGCATCTGCAATCAGTGACATAGTGCAGTAGCGCATCGTGCAATCGTGCATAGTGCATACACTGTAGTGGCATAAGTGCAGAGTGCATAAGTGCATAGTGCATAGTGCATAGCGCATAGTGTCATAGTGGATAGTGCATAGTGGGCATAGTGCATGAGTGGCATAGTGCATACACTGTAATGCATAGTGCAATCGTGGCATCGTGCAATAGTGCATACACTGTAGTGCAATAGTGCGAGTGCATAGTGCAGTAGTGCATAGTGCATAGCGGCATAGTGGCATAGTGGCATAGTGGCATAATGCATAATGCATAAGTTGCATAGTGCCATAGTGCATACATTGTAGTGCAATATGTGCAGAGGTGCAGAGTGCATAGTGCATAGTGCAGTAGCGCGCATAGTGCATAGTGCACAGTAGTGCATGGTGCAAGTGGTGGGGATGGTGCATGGTGCAATGTGCATGGTAGCATTGGTGCACATCAGTGGCAATACCTGCATAGTGCATGGGTGGCAATGGTGGCATTTGTGCATCGGTGCATAGTGCATAGTGCATGCATAGTGGCATAGTGCATAGTGGCCATATTGCATAGCTGAATAGTGTGCATAGGTGCATGGGGCATGGTGCATGGTGCAATAGTGCATAGTGCAATAGTGGCATTAGCGCAGATAGTGCATAGTGCCATACCACTGTAGTGCATAGTGGCAGAGTGGCATAGTCATAGTGCATAGTGCATAGTGCGTAATGCATAGTGCATAGTGCGGCATAGTGGCATAAACACTGTAGTGCATAGTGCAGAGTGCATGAGTGCATAGTGGCATAACGCATAGTGCATAACGCATAAGTGCGTAGTGCAATGGTGCATGGTGGCAGTAGTCGCAGTGGTGCATGGTGGCACCTGGTGCCACAGTGCCATAGTGCATAGTGCCATAGTGCATAAGTGCAAATAGTGGCATAGTGCATAGCGCATGGTGCATGGTGCATGGTGCATGGTGCATAGTGCAGATAAGTGCATGGCATAGTGCAATAGTGGCATAGTGCATATTGCATAGTGCATAGTGGGCATAGTGAATAGTGCATAGTGGCATGGTGGCATGGGGCATGGTGCAATGGTGCCAGTAGTGCATAGTGAACTAGTCGCAGTAGTGCATACACTGTTAGTGCATAGTGCAGAGTGCATAGTGGCATAGTGCATATGTGCGAATCGCAAAAAAAAAAACAGTAGTGCATAGTGCATAGTGCAATACACTGTACGTGCATAGTGCAGAGTGCGAATAGTGCGATAGTGCATAATCCGCATAGTGCATTAAACGCAAGAGATGCGTAGTGCATAAGTGCATGTGCATGGTGGCATAGTGAATGGTGCATGGTGCATTGCATAGTGGCATAGTGGCATAACGTGCATAGTGGCGTATGCAAATAGTGCATACTGCCTAGTGGCATGGTGCATAGTGCATAGTGCATAGTGGGCATTAGTGCCATAGTGCAATAGTGGCATAGCGCATGGTGCCATGTGCATACACTGTAAGTGCATTAGTGCATGAAGTGTCATATTGCATAGTGCATAGCGCATAGTGCATAGTGCATAGTGCATAGTGCAATAGTGC
>NW_014579782.1:7236-8402 GCF_000485595.1 Priapulus caudatus
GGAGGAACCTCTGACGTTTGGCGAGTAACCCAGACTGTCAACGAGTAGCTATGATCGTAATAAGGCGAGAAAGTGTGAAAGAGGTGAAGCTTAATATTCAGGTCTAAGCTTTCATTAATGCCCAGTAAGTGGTGGGGTACTCGGGTGGTGTGGGGTGTGGGTGGGTGTGTGTGTGGCGTGTGAGGGGCGGGGGGCGTGTCGCTGGGTGTATGTGTGATGTGTGCAGGTTGGGGGGTGGGGGGGCGGTGTATGGTGTGGTGGTGGCTGTGTGGGGGGGGAGGGGGGGGTATACAATTGTCGTGGTGTGATATAAACACTAAAAAAAAGGCCGGACCGACTGCATGTTATTAACCACCGCTAACTTGCTAACTCTAGAGTCATCGATCAGCCCATATCGATAATCGATCATCGAGCGTGACGATGCGCGTTGCTAGACTAAACTAGCTCACGTCTGTACAAGACAGGTATGAAAACCCGCTCTCTGTCTGCGCTCTCTCTCTCTCTCTCTCTCTCCTCCTCCTCTCTCTCTCTCTCCTCTTCTCTCTTTCTCCTCTCTCTCTCTCGTCCTCTCGCTACGCCGCCGTCGCGCGCGCGCACACGCAACACACACAAACACACGCACACGCACACGCACACGCACCGCACCGCCACCACCGCACACCTCACACACACACACACACACACACACACACACACACACACACAACACACACAACACACACACGCGCGCCGCGCTAGCGCCACGCACACAGACAGACACACACACCACAGAGCCGACAACACACATGATAACAGGACACACCACCACACACACCACACACACACACAGCACACACAAGGGACACACACACACACACACACACACACACACAGAGACACGACACACCACACACACAGAGGCGGACACACACACACACCACACACACACACACACACACACACACACACATTCTGACTCTCATTCTCTTTCATTCTTTCTCATTCTTTTTGTATATATCTTTCTCTTTTCATCCTTATCTCCCCTCTCCCTCTGTTCCTTCTATCCTTTCCTTCCCCCTCTCTCCTCTGTCCCTCCCCCTCTCTCCTCTGTCCCTTACCCTCTTTCCTCTGTCCCTCAGCTCTCTCCTCTTTCTCTATCCTAGCATCCAGATTTTGGTAAGCACTGT